>NC_056732.1:1357306107-1357371107 GCF_019279795.1 Protopterus annectens | reverse complement strand
ATATGTTAAGGCGATTTCTCTACAACCATTGGGAAGGGAACACAGCACAGAAAGAGTTGGGAACACTCCTAATGGAGCTTGTTCTTGAAAATAATGCCTTCATTTTTTATGATCATATATATTTTCAGTTAGAATGTGTAGCTATGGGCACACCCTGTGCCAATAGCTATGCCAACATTGTTTTGGCCGTATGGGAAGATGAACGTATATTAAAAGGTAGATTCAACAGCCACATTAAGTTCTATAGGAGATTTGTGGATGATCTTTTCTTCATATGGGAAGGTACTGAAGATGAATTAGCCGAATGCTTTAGCTCTTTGAATAACACGTCTAGTTTTCTAAAATTCACTATGAAGTTCTACCATGCTATTAGACTTTCTTGATATCAAAATCAGTGTCACAGAGAAAGGTAAACTCACCACTGGTGTACACAGGAAAGACTGCTATAGAAATGCATATCTCCATAAAACAAGCATGCACCCACAACATGTGTTCGATAACATTGTAAGGGGGCAAGAGATGAGCTTATCTAGGTTGTGTGTGGATTCTGGAGATTTCGAAACTGAAATGTCTAGTCTACAAGACAAGTTCGTACAGAGAGGATATCAACAGAGGAAAGTGAAGAACATAATAGAAAAAGTTAAAGATGATAGAGGTGAACAAGGGAAACCTTTTTTCTCTGAGTCGTAGGAGGGTTGACTAAGAGAAAGGGTAATAAAAACCATAGGATGTCTTTGAAATATGCTAACAATGTACGAATAGCCACTGATATATTCAAGAGATATTGGTCTATTTTAACAGCGGACCCCGAAATTGAAGCAGTTGTAGGTATTAGACCTAATTTTGTGTATAGGAATATGACTAACATTAAAAGGCAGTTATGCTACCCCAGATTTAACAACATGAACCAAGATAGAGAGGTTAAGGCATGTGGTAAATGTAATTTTTGCCAATTTATTGATACATCAAAACAATATCAGCATCCAGATTTAAAAAGAACCTTTTGGTTCAAAGCAAATGGAACATGTGACACAGAGCACATAGTGTATCTGGCTTCCTGTCACATCTGTCAAGCCTTCTATGTAGGCAAAACTGATAGAAAATTTAAGCATAGAATTAGGGAGCACCTGTATGACATTCACAAGCAGGTCATGATGAATGCGTTAGCCAAGCATGTGAAGAATACCACAGAACAACATCATTTTTAGTTTTTTATGACTGAAAACACTAAGATAAACAGTAGACAAGGTGACGTGAGAAACAGAACAGAAACCAATGAAACCAAATGGATGGTTAGGCTTAGGGCTGCCTCTGGGAACGGTCTGAATGATAAGGTCCCTAAACCACTAATACATATTCAGTACACTTATGGGATTGTTATGTTTTACATATGTAAAAAAGGGGGGGGTGAGATACACTCCTTTTTTATATGTATTATAGCTTTTTAGATTTGTAACATATGTACATTTTCTATGTACATTGTATATATTTTATGTGGATATATATATATATATATATATATATATATATATATATATATATATATATATTGTTCTGTGTTATATATTTTAAGAATACTGAAGTGCTTTAAGTACATTAGATGTATTTTTATCAGAATACATGGGATCCAACATGCTGTTTTTGATCATGCAGTATATGACTTTAAGAAGAGTATGCATGGAGCAGTTGCTTTCAATTAATGACTGATGGTAACAGTATGTAAGTGGAAGCTCCATTTCAAATATGTATACGTCTGAGGAAGCAGTGAGACACACTGCGAAAGCTCTTACGTTTTATTCTGTTCTTTGTCGAATAAATAGTATCTCTGTTGATGCCATTGGTTGGACTTGCATCCCACTTCTTTGTTGTTGATAAGTTTTAAAATATACTCATCTTTAAAATTGATATGGCAAGGACTAGAACTGTCATTAACTGTCCACATACAACGCACTACAAATAAGCATATGTATTCACTTTCTTCAACATTAGTGTTTGGCTTGACTGTAGTAAGTAGCTTTGCATCTGATAGACTCTACTGTTATGTAAAAGATAATTTCCTGCTCTAACAGCTCTGTGCTCTGTTTTTTCTTCTCTGCCTTTAGCTGTATGCTATTTGGGGCCACCTAAACAAAGTTTGGTCTGAGCGCTGTGACAGAATGGAGAAGGACCTTCAGTCTGCCGTGGCATACCAGGAAACCATGCAGGTAAATGACGGTTGTTAAATTACCATTCAGATCACTTATGTTCTGCCTGTTATAAAAACGGAATTAATTATTTATTATTTCTTTCTGTAGGGAATGTTTGAATGGCTGAACTCAGCAGAGACAAGAATCTCTCAGGATTTCCTTGTTGGAGTAGATTTGGAGACAGTAACACAGCAATTATGTGATCTAAAGGTACATAAGTGATGGGGTATCCAAAAATTAACTGCTAATCTGATGTGTTAATTGCTAATGTGGTATAAACACATTAGCTTAATTTTCATTTTTGTATTCTCTTCTGCAATAATGTGTAGGTTTTGTGTCAAGAAAGTAAAGATAAAACACTGGTATCTCCTGTTCACGTGCTGTTATTATGGTGCTGCCACTCAGCCTCACTCACATCTTCAACATTTAGCACATGTTAAAGAAAGGACTATTAACCCATGTGTGTTGACTGGCGGATATGTAGTGACATCACATACAGTATACAGTATTTCTTGTTTATGTGTAGATATGAAGAAGTAACATTTGGCCTGTTGAAACTAGTCTTGTCAATAACAGTTGACATGTAATGTCCTTGTCAGTTTCAGAAACAGTGCAACTAGTAAAGAAGCTTAATTTTTTTTTTTGGGGAGGGTACTTACTTTTTGAAGCCATGTTAGCCCATTGCAATGTCTTTTTCTTTTGGCTGTTCCCATTAGGGGTCTCCACAAAGGATCATCTGTTTCCATTTCTTCCTGTCCTCCGCATCTTGCTGTGTCACACCAACCACCTGCATGTCCTCTCTCACCACATCCATAAACCTTATCTTAGGTCTTCCTGTTTTCCTCTTACCTGGCAGCTCCATCCTTAGCATCCTTTTCCCAATATACCCAGCATCCCTCCTCAGCACATGTCCAAACCAACACAATCTTGCCTCTCTGGCTTTGTCTCCAAACCGTCCAACCTGAACTGACCCTCTAATATACTGATTCCTAATCCTGTCCATCCGCGTCACACCCATTGAGAATCTTAACATCTTTAACTCTGCCATCTCCAGCTCTGACTCCTACCTTTTTGTCAATGTCACCATCTCCAACCCATATAACATAGCTGGTCTCACTACCCTCTTATAGACCTTCCCTTTCACTCTTACTGGTACCCATCTGTTACAAATCACTCCTGATGTTCTTCTCCACCCATTCCACCCTGTCTGTACTCTCTTCTTCACCTCTGTTCCACACTCACCATTACTCTGAACTGTTGATCCCAAGTACTTAAACTCATCCACCTTCACCACCTCTACTCCCTGCATCCTCACCATTCCTCTATCCTCCCTCTCATTCTCACACATATATTCTGTCTTAGTCCTGCTTACCTTCATTCCTCTCCTCTCTACAGCATATCTCCACCTCTCCAGGGTCTCCTCAACCTGGTCCCTACTCTCACTACAGATCACAATATCATCTGCAAACATCATAGTCAATGGGGCCTCCTGTCTGATCTTGTCTGTCAACCTGTCCATCACCATTGCAAATAAGAAAGGGCACAGAGCTGATCCTTGATGTAATCCCACATCCAACTTAAATGCATCCGTCACTCCCACCTCAGACCTCACCAATGTCACACTGCCCTCGTACATATCCTGTACCACTCTTACATACTTCTCTGCCACTCCTAACTTCCTTATACAATACCACAACTCCTCTCTAGGCACCCTGTCATATGCTTTCTTTAAGTCCACAAAGACACAATGCAACTCCTTCTGACCTTCTCTATACTTCTCCAGCAACACTCTCAGAGCAAACATCGCATCTGTAGTGCTCTTTCCTGGCATGAAACCATACTGCTGATCACTAATCATCACCTCCCTTCTTAACCTAGCTTCCACTACTCTTTCCCCTAACTTCAAGCTGTGACTGATCAATTTAATCCCTCTGTAGTTATTACAGTTCTGCACATCACCCTTATTCTTAAAAATCGGTACCAAAACACCTTTTCTCCACTTCTCAGGTATCCTCTCACTTTCCAAGATTTCATTAAACAATTTGGTTAAAAACTCCACTCCTATTTTTCCTAAGCACCTCCATTCTTCCATTGGTATGTCATCTGGACCAACAGCCTTTCCATTCTTCATCCTCTTCATAGCTATCCTTACTTCCGCCTTGCTAATCCATTGCACTTCCTGATTCACTATCCCCACATTATCCAACCTTCTCTCTCTCTCTCATTCTCTTCATTCATCAGCCCCTCAAAGTACTCCTTCCATCTGCTCAACACACTCTCATCGCTAGTGAGTACGTTTTCCTCATTATCCTTTATGACCCTAACTTGCTGCACATCTTTCCTAGCTTAATCAAAATCAAAATAAAAGGCCCCAATCTGCTGAAACATCTAGAATTTCAAGAAGTCCTGACATTGTCTGGGAAACATGGCTATGAATCAGAATTGCAGTACAAAGTATAGGACAGGAACCGGAAGAATAAATACAAGTATAACAATAGTTTGCACCTAATTTGGAATTCATAAGAGGGACTCTGCGTAGCTTAATTTTCTGTGAATCATAACAAAGAAATGTGCATTTTATATTTTCTTCCTTTAAATTATAGTTTATCATGAAATTGACTAGAAGAAACGCAGGCATACTAATATCATATTTATATAATATGAATACTATCTAATAAGCATTTATTTATTCAGTAATTGGTTTTGTAATTTCATCACTAAAATAATAATAAGAGCAAAGTCAAACCCAGTGTTTATAGCTTATGTCATATTACTACACTCTAGAAATAGTAAGAAATGCAAATATGATAGGTTCATAGGTTCATAAGTAGGTAATAGGCTATCAGCCCAGGGGCCTAAGTAATCCTAGCCAACAAGATTCCCTGGCTTACACCACCCAAGAAAGTTAATTTCATGTGCCCCTGTCGAGCAGAGCTACAGAAGTGATCCCTGGGGTGTATTTCCTATTTCCCATCCACTCATCAAGATTTTTCTTGAAGAGTGCTAATGAGACACTTTGCTTGACATAGATGGGTAGCTTGTTCCAGAGTATAGGAAGTCTCTGGGACAGGAATCTATCCCTCCAGCATGTCCTGTTTATTGTGGTGACAAGGTTTAGATCCCCAGAGCGTGTAGCTCAGAGGGATTGGGATTTCTTTAGTTGTAGCATGTCCAACAGCTCTGGGTTTAACATAGCTTTATATGTTAGGCAGAGAGTTTTTTGAGACTGTCAATGTTGGGCATCTGTTTGAGGCCAACAATCCTCTTTGTGAGGTACTTCTGTAGCATTTCCAGCTGCTGCAGATGTCTTGTTAGGTATATTCCAAAAGGGGTGTTGTACTCTATAACGGGTCTAATGAGTGCCAAGCAGAGGGGAACAATGACCTCTTTTTTCCTGGATAAGAACCCTTTTGTGATGAAGTGTGCCACATAGAAGGATTTCCTGACTACTGTGGCGATGTGATTATCAAAGGAGAGACTACTGTCCACCTGGTTCCCAAGGTATCTTATCACACATTCAGCGTTAAGTAGACTGCCGTTTATGTGGCAGCTCATGGGTACAGAGTTTTTACCAAAGGGGATGACAATGCACTTTTGGCATTGAGCTTGAGGCCATGCCTCTGACACTAGGCATCTGTCTCAGTGAGGCCCTTCTGTAGGATGTCCACATCATTTGGGGAGTCAGCTATGGCTCCTAGTTTGCAGTCATCTGCGAGCTTCATTAGCCAGAGGCCTTCTGTGTTAGCCTGTACTTCAGAAAAGTAGATATCAAACAGGAGAGGACCCAGGACTGAACCTTGTGGTACTCCACTTGTCACTGGTTTAAAGTCACATTTAGAGTCTGCAACTTTTACAGTGAGGGTTCTGTCAGTGAGCCAGTTGGCAACCCATCTTGTGATGTAGGGATTTATACCTTGTTTAGTGAGCTTAGCTATAATTCTAGAATGGGGGATGGTGTTGAAAGCCTTGGCGAGGTCAAGATAGGCTGTATGAACCACCTTACCCTCGTCTACAGCTTTGGTGACTGCCTCAAAGAAGTCGATCAGGTTCAGAAGGCATGATCTGTCTTTCACAAACCGAACTGGGTGGGGTCCAGAGTTTGGAGGTTACCAATGTCTTTGTTTATGAGTTCCATGATGATACGTTCCATGGCCTTGCAGACCAGGATCGTCAGGCTAATAGGGCGATAGTTCCCAGGATCAGTGGTGGCTCCCCCTTTGTGGAGTGGGATAACTGTTGCTGTGCGCCATTCAGTGGGCACAAAGCCTGACATGAGACTATGATTGAACATGGTGCTTAGGTGGAGAGCCAGTTTGTTCTGAAGTTCATGTAAAACGCAGCCTGGGATGTTGTCCAGTCCCATGGATGGTGTGTTTATGGTTTTAGAGAGTACAGCTTTTACCTGCATAAATGTGATTACAGGGACTCTGCATTCTTCCTGTATAGATATGGGCCATTTAGGTGGTGAGGCGGGCAAAGTTAGCACTGAACTTATCTGCCAGGATGTTGGCAATATCAGTTGGTTCTGGAATTTTCGTGCCATTGTGCTGTAACTCAGAGCAGATCTGGGTGTTGCCATTGAGATTCTTGACATAGCTATAGAATGCTTTGTGATTGCCCTTAGAATAAGTGGTGATTTTGTTTTCGTAGCTAGCTTTGGAGGATCTTATAAACATCTCAACTTCTTACTGAGGCGGACCAGGGAGCTCCTCCACTCATGGGATTTTACTAAATTTTGCAACTGTTTCTTCCTTCTGTTGTAGAGTTTGTTTATGGCAAAGGACCACCAAATTGGCTTCCTTTTTTTGGATTATAGCATCTTGGTTCTGTTTGAGATAGCACGATCCATGCACTTGTGTAAGTGCTTATAGAGTGCATTTGTGTAGGATTCAGCAGTCGTAGCTGTATTGTCCATCTGCATGGGTGTCATGAAGTTTGCCACTTCTGTCTTACAGTGGTTTCCTTAATGGTGGGTGGGGTGGGATGTGGATATCTAGGGTGATTAGCTTATGGTCGGATTTGACCAACGAGGAGTTGACTTCAGGTGTGGAACACCGGTCACTCATGTTGGTAATGACTAGGTCTAGGATATTGTTGCCCCTGGTGGGGGTGTGGATAAGTTGATCCAGGGTATTGGAATTTATGAATTCCAGAAAGCGTTGAGCAAAGGAGTTGGTACATGAGTAGTTTTCCCAGTTAATGGTGGGGTAGTTGAAATTGCCCATTATTAGGGTATTTGGTTGAACCCTAATATTTTCCAGTATATCAAGAAAAGAGGAGTGGGAACACTGATGCATGGTGGGGGATATGCAGCAAGCTACAATTTGGATTGCAGTTTTGCCCAGAGTTAGTTGCACTTGGATAACCTTGGATGCATTATGCTGCGCAACTAGCCTGGAGGTGTGGGTATCCTTAATGAATATGGACACACCTCCGCCTTTGGTGTTTTGGTCCAGATTAGATGGCTGAAAAGTGTGGTATGAGTTATAGCCTGGTAATGCAGGGGTGCTCTCTAGAGCCCTGAACCAGGTCTCAGTCACTGCACAGATATATCGATGTTCTCTATTTTAAGGAGTGCCTTGAGTGAGTACATTTTGAGATTTAGACTTCTAGCATTGAGTAGCATTACCCTCAGTTTTTGCTTGCCTGTTCCTGTTATGGTGGTGAATTTGTCATTTGAACCTTGCCTAAAAAAGGCACTATAAGGGCGGCAAGAGCCTTGGCCAGTATCCAGAATCCCAGGGGCAACAGGTGCAGGCCATCTCTGGCAAAGCATCATGGTCTGTCGACCATGTCGTCCCAGGCAGACAAATACTGGATCCCCATAGAATGACACCAGAAGCTTAGCCAATTGTTGAAGTCAGTCATTTTGTCTTTGTACTGCAGTATCATTCTGGGTGATGGCAGGATGCTACTCAGGGCTAGGGTCATACCTGCCTGGGATACATGATCGGAGAGCTCTTCCATGTCTCTTTTCATGTAGTCCAGGGAGGTACATCTCAGGTCATTCACACCAACATAAACAATGAGAGAATCATATTTATACTTGTTGTGGAGTGACCTGAGTGCGTGGTTATGTGGCAGATCCTGGCACCCGACAGGCAGCTGACAGTAACCTTCTCCTTGTTTAGCCTGGTGAGTGGGACATCAGTGTGCCTGACTATAGAGTCTCCTATGACTAGTGTGTTGGGTACAATGGTTTGCCTTATGGGCTGTGGTTTATTGGCTCACTGAGTCTGTGGGCTATTTGTCATTTGGGTTGTGTTGGGAGGTGAAGGTTGCTTGCGTTTCTGCTTTGGCGGTCTCTGTTGCTTGAGCAGATTATTACTGAGAACCTCTGCTAATGTTTTTGTGTTTCAATGAGTGGATTTTGGTTGTGTAGGTTTAGTGGGACTATGTGATGAGTGTGGTGTGGTGCAAGTGTTTACCTTCCCCTCTTGACTGTCAAGTTCAGTCTTGGTTGGAGAGAACTTTACCTCCAGTTTGGCTAGATAAGTTCATCTCTCACAGGTTGTGGTGTTGGGTGGTAGGAGGAGAGGGTTATCTGTACATGAGACAATTGCTACATTGCCTCAAGATGCCCAGCTCTATCAGCTAGACAGGAGAGAACACTAGGAGCTGACCCTTGGGCATGCCTGAATAAAAAAACTACTTTCCTCTAGACAAGTGAGGAAAGTGAGTATAAGAGCTGTTTTTCACTAAGCAAGTGAGGAAAGTAAGTACAAAAACTGTTTTCCTCTAAGTAAAGAGGAAGGTTGAGTGTTGTAGTAATTTGTAGCTTATTTAGTGCTAACAACAACTTCTGATCAAGTGCTGAGCACGAATAAGCAAACTGAAGTGCTAAAACTAAGAATCTGTACCTGGATCTTGTGGTAGATAGGCTACCTAGTGCTTACCACTCCCACTGATAAGCTAGAAGGCTTCCCTCCAACAAAGAAAGGCTTTGGGGGCTCAGAAGCTTACAAACAGTCTTGGTTACAGCAAATCTGTATCTGGACTAGACTAGTTACAGGAAAGGCAGGAAACAAGCTTAGAATTTTTTTTTGGAAAGGGAGAAAGGAGAAACAGAAGATAATTCAAAATTAAGGACCTAAGTGGCTTGCCCTTCACAAATGTTCTCTCTCTATTAGGTAGAATGAGCTAGTGACACTAGACTGGAATAGAGCTGGGATAGAGCTGAACAGATGGGACTGGTAGAAGTGTCTGAAATCAAAATATGATCTCACTGTACTCGTTTAAGTGAGAAAATGAGATAGACCCAGGATTAGTATTCAAACTCAAAGGAGTGTTCAAACACAAATTTGCAGGAGGGGCAGGCAGTTCCAAAGCCACCAAGATTAATACCAGAACAAGAACAGGGAGGGCGGGCAGGAAGCTAACTGCAGAGACAGAGAGAGACAATTAAATAGAAAAATAAATAACTACATAGACACAGCCCACAATATTTAATGAAACAATTACATACACAGAAAATAAAATGCAGTACAATCTTTAACACTGAAAGTTTGTACTTAACTCAGCTAGTAATGCATGAATATTGTTCTGACTGAGACTCAAGTTAACTGTGTATAGAAAAGAGACATTAGGCTTAAGGCATATGGTTACATGAGGCACAGAGACAGAGAGATGTTGCTTCACTGAAACTTTGCTCACATGTATCTGAACCCTCACCCTCTCCATAGCTTCTTAAAGCAACACTACATCCTTCTTTTAAAAGAAAAAAAACAATATTTCCTCTAAAGAATATTCACTGTGTACATTGTCTGAGCTCAAAGAGTAGAACTGTTACAAAGAGTAAGAAATAGAGCAACTTACAAATGTTTGAAAATCAGTAGTGGTATATAAAGATAGCACAGTTACAAAGGAACACATAAAGGGTATATATACATATATGTGTCTGCCTGATCGAATGGACACAATACAGACTTCTGTTTGGTCAACATCATTCAGTCGATGCAGTCAGGTAGTTCATAGATGTGCAGGATTGACAATCCCCAGGTAGTGGAATATTCCCTTTCCCCAAGGATTGTGGGATCTCGGAGTTAGTGTATATAATTAGCAGGGGTTGTGGGGAGTACAAGGGGGCTTTCCCTCCTGCAAAAGCACTTGTTGGTTTAATCTGCTCTGGAGTAATGTCTGGAGCATACACTGAATCTGTAGATATTTGTTAATTTGACATTATTACATCAGTCGCCTTGGTACTGGCATTGTGTCCATTCGAACAGGTATAGGACATCCTTATATACATGTGTATACATATATATTATCTATCTATCTATATATATATATATATATATATATATATATATATATATATATATATATATATATATATATATATATAGATATATGTAGATATATATACACATATGTGAGACCCATTGACCATGAGCAAAGGATCAAGAGTTACAGAGATTGTCAAAATGAACTTTATATACTTACTGAAGTAAATGTGAATATAGTAACATAACTGTAAATAACTCTGACATATAATATTACAGCAGGCTGTAGTCAAAACAACAATCGTTCCTAATGCAACAAAAATTGTTCTTAATGCAACAAGTAGTTGTATAATTTATTGAATTAATACTATCTGATATAACTGTCACTGAAGGCAAACCTTCTAAGTTCAGACAGATGGAAAAATGTAAAAAGGGTAATACATAAAGGTAATTGTGAATTTAAATCTGGATACAGGTTGGGATGGGCTAGAAAAATACACTGATCCCCATGGAATTATTTTAAAGTAAAGAAGGATGTAGCATATTAAATTGTTATGGACTGTGTGAAATAGAAGAATGAAGTTCTTTCTTTTAATACAGCCTTTAATTTGTACTGGAACTCATTTGTGGGTTTTCTGTTTCTGACTTCAGGATGTAGTTCATCCTAGAGTTTATGAGCAAGACCAGAGAAGGTTAAAATCACTAGCAGAGAAAATGGGATCAGAGTTGGTCTGAAATCAGATGTTAAGTGATATGTTTCTAGAATGAAGTGTTGATGAGAGGTGTTTTGTGCAACAGGTTTATGAATAATAATGAGAATAATGTCCGTTCTTTCCTTAACTGGAAGCCAGTTGGACTGAGAGAGACTTTTGCAGTGATGTCTGAGTTTAGGCAGCATTAAAACTAACATGCAGACCTGATTATTAAGGATTTGTATGTCCATTTAATGTTGAATGGAAGCATATATGAGAAGGGCAGAGCCTATTTGATCTGGGTGTGGAGAAAATCTTTTCTGTTTATTTTGCATTCATGTGGTACCAAAGAAACAAAAGGATTTGGTAGCAAAATGAAAATGAAAGGGGTTATGTTTGTTCTTCAGGTGCGCAATATGGGTGGTTATAGAGACAAAGTGGTCCAGAAAGATACATAGATATTTGTGTGACGACCGTGCCCTGGCCAAGCAATCAAGGAGCCTCAATCCTCACCACTAACACCAGGGAGGTTGTCTCATAGAAGAGAGGAAAGGATAACTAATACACACAGTAAAGTACAATTTCTCTTAAGTGCACACAGAGATCACAGTTAGTCTGGGGCTGGTTGCGCCCTTGCTCACCAGGTCCCCAATAAGATTCCCCACTGGCACAGCTATTGGGTCCAGGTCTCATCCTAGCTGGGCTAGCTAAAACATCCAGTACCCTCTCTGTCCAACCAGTGCTTCATGTCCCTGTCAAGTAGACTACTTCAATCAGCTACTAAAAGGCCCTTAAAAGGGTGTCCAATTATTACTGTGCAATATTATAATCCAATGGTAGTATGACTGACAGTCAAGGCTTACTTTAGAGTGGCCTATTACAATAACCTCTATAAATATGCAATGTACTCTAGAACTTATCTCTACAAAAAACAGCCACAGGTAGACGGTTTTAAAAATATTTAATAATAAATAATTAAAACACAAGACAAAACTACTACACCACAGAGATATCTAAGAGTTCAGAGATCACAGAGAAACTTAAAATAATACAGTAGGACAGGTCTGATTTCAAAGAAAAATACCTAACTAATCTTTACTAGCTTTAACTATTCCTACAAGAAATCACAGTGCTAGAAACTTACATGTGAGCTTAGGCAGAGTGCTGATAAGTTGGATATCCAAGATAAAAATGCTCTCAGTCTCTTGTGAGAAATAGTATTAAAACATTACTAACAAACATGTCTCTAAGGCCCTCCCAAATTACATCATTTTTGACACTTAGGTTTTCCCAGTATTCATATTGCATCATCTTAACACCTGGTCTGAGTTCTCAGGCCACAAACTGCATTATTTAGCAAACTAACACCTGCTCAGAAACTTACAACAATACAAGGCATTTCACATATACACTCTAGCAGAAACTAGAGCAATAAAGCACCTTCCACATGTAAATTCTGGTCATAAACTTTAGCCTTAAAACAATGGGCATGAAACCTTCATCAAGACCAGGTCAGCCTGGGTACTACTACTCACCTCTACCTTTGCAGTTACCCTGTCCAAGGGAACATCAGTATCCACAAGCAGTTGTGGCTCACTTTCAGTCTCACTGCTACAGCATAGCTCACTTCCTGAAGTAACCATCTCAGCAGTCCTGGCTGCAAGTATGCAGTCTGTCTGGGTCTCCCCCAGGCTACTAGACCCACATGTTTGTCTCCTAGCCTCACTGCATGTAACTGCTTAAGTAAATAGTACTGCCTCATCCAAATCCTTCCCTCTCAGGACATCTGCAGGATGGTAGTTCCATACCCCTGTTGTCTTAAGACAACCCACTGTTGGCATTTTGTCTTTCTCACTTACTGGCTCCCTCGCCTTTGGTTCCCCACCTTGCCTCCGTGGACACCTGTATGCCACATGGCCCCACTGGTTGCATTCAAAACATTTAACCATAGCTCCTGGACATGTACCTGGACTAGTGGCTTCCCCTGCTACTGGCGGATTCTTTTGGGTCAGTCTGTGCTGCCCATCATGGGTTCCTTTAGATCCATGAGCAGTACTGGGGGTACCCTTCCTGTGCAGGGCTGCCCTGCTGGCCAGGTATAGGTCTCATTTCTTCCCCAACTCCTCTGAAGTAGCACACTGTCAATCAGCTAACCAGATCCTCATGTCCTCAGGCAAAGTGCTAAGGGCTTGTTCCCTTACCAAAATGTCTGCCAGCCATTCAAAAGTGGTGACCTGACATCCACTCACCCAGCTATGAAAATAAGTGCTAAGTTCAACAACATATTCACATACATTTTCATCTGCCTTGTGTCTATGCTACAAAACTTTTTCCTATACATTTCAGGTGTTAGCTTAAAACATTCCAACAAGTGCTTTTACAGCAGTATAATCAAAACAGTCAGTGTCATGCATTTTTGCTTAAGAAGTTACAGCTTTACCATGGAGTAAGAGGGTCAGGAACCGTACCCAGAGCCATTGGTCAACTTCATACTGTTTACATACCCGCTCAAACATATGAATAAAGCTATCAAAATTATCCCCCTCTTTAAACTATGGAAGAAATTTAGTAACCTTTTGTGCTTCTGGGGTCTGGTTACTCCCTTCCCCATTACCTCCATGACTTTGGTGAAGAGTCAGCATTTCCCTCTCATGCCTCTTCTTCCATTCATTTTCCTCAGCTTGTAGACTCCTCATTTTCTCAGCTGCTTCTAGTTCCATACGCCTGGCCTCCAATTCAAGTCTCTTTAGCTCCAGCTGGATTTTTAAGTCCACTGCAGAACGGTTGAGCTGTCCATTCTCAGAGGATATTGTATCTCCACTGTCAGTCTGATTGCCCTCCAGGCTGCTGTTTTCTGATGCAGCTGTAACCAAGGCTACAATCAGGTCTGCTTTAGTCAGGTTTCCATGCACCAGTCTCCTAGCTTAGCACATCTCTGCCAGCTGGCTCCTTGTCAGCTTTCCATACTCTTCTACTGACATGTTGCCTGCTTACCCTGACTAACACTAAGCTAACAAAAGAAATAAACAATTGTGATCTGAACTCTGAGTATACACTGCATGGCTGTTTTAGAGTACAAAACACTTTTAGAGATCACTGTACATAAGCTACAGGAATTTGCTCTACCCACACCACTGCAAGCCAATTAATATGTGAAGTAGATCCACCACTGCCAAACACTTGTGATGACAGTGTCCTGTCCCAGCAATCAAGGAGCCTCAATCCTCACCACTAACACCAGGGAAGTCATCTCATAGAAGAGAGGAAAGGATAACTAATACACACAGTAAAGTACAATTTCCCTTAAGTGCACACAGAGATCACAGTTAGTCTGGGGCTGGTTGCTCCCTTGCTCACCAGGTCCCCAATAAGATTCCCCACTGGCACAGCTATTGGGTCCAGGTCTCATCCTAGTTGGGCTAGCTAAAACATCCAGTACCCTCTCTGTCCAACCAGTGCTTCATGTCCCTGTCAAGTAGCTGACACAAACACACACACACACACACACACACACACACACACACACACACACACACACACACACACACACACACACTTTGAGATAAGTATTTATACAACTTCACAGACACTCCTGGCAAAGGCTGACACAGATTCTCCAGCTGTGCCCCTTTACCCAGACCATACGATAGTAATCCCTGCCACCACCCAGCTAATAATATCAGCTACTAAAAGGCCCTTAAAAGGGTGTCCAATTATTACTGTGCAATATTATAATCCAATGGTAGTATGACTAACAGTTAAGGCTTACTTTAGAGTGGCCTATTACAATAACCTGTATAAATATGCAATGTACTCTAGAGCTTATCTCTACACAAACCAGCCGCAGGTAGAAGGTTTTAAAAATATTTAATAATAAATCATTAAAACACAAGACAAAACTACTACACCACAGAGATATCTAAGAGTTCAGAGATCACACAGAAACTTAAAATAATAGAGTAGGACAGGTCTGATTTCAAAGAAAAATACCTAATTAATATTTACTAGCTTTAACTATTCCTACAAGAAATCACAGTGCTAGAAACTTACATATGAGCTTAGGCAGAGTGCTGATGAGTTGGATATCCAAGATCAAAATGCTCTCAGTTTCTTGTGAAAAATAGTATTTAAACATTACTAACAAACGTCTCTAAGGCCCTCCCAAATTACATCATTTTCGACACTTAGGTTTTCCCAGTATTCATATTGCATCATCTTAACACCTGGTCTGAGTTCTCAGGCCACAAACTGCATTATTTAGCAATTTAACACCTGCTCAGAAACTTACAACAATACAAGGCATTTCACATATACACTCTAGCAGAAACTAGAGCAATAAAGCACTTTCCACATGTAAATTCTGGTCATAAACTTTAGCCTTAAAACAATGGGCATGAAACCTTCATCAAGACGCACTGGAGATGAAATGTAATATGAAAGGGTCACAACATGCTTCACTGGGCCAGTAGAGTGCAATGTTGTCACATATTTTGCAGTTCCACATTTCACAGTATTCTTTTACACTCAAGAAACATGCCTGTATTTTACATTTATTTACAAATGCCAGAATTATATATCAAATTCTATTTGACTAGGATGGCAGTCTTCACCCATCTCTCCCCAATCGTCACAATTTGTGTAAAGAGACGTTTTCTATCTAGTTGTTTTCTCAAGTGAAGAAGGAGGAAGAGATTTTAATGGAGGCCAGCCTATTACTGTTGAATAACTTCTGGGTATTTTAAGTTATAGTCAACACCTAGTATAAAGTTAAGGTATTATGCAAAAACAAAATCAGTTCCTGCTTTTAACCCCAACGTCAGTATTTCAGGTTGGGTCATTTACAGCTTTTGCTTTTCATTTCTATACATGCTACAAAGTATGCACTTTTGTATCATTTGCTCTATTTGGATGATTGTCATACCAGCCAATATATAATATATCTGGCTCTTTTTTTTTTTTTCAAATAGACATTCACCAATGTGATTTATTAATTTTCGATGGTATTTGATTTTACCACATTTAAGTAAGACACATTGTATGTGCAATACCTTGTGCTGTAAGGTGTTGTATGATTTGAGTAGAAGTTGAGGTTGCTTAACATTGTTCCACCATTCTGTTATTATGGTAGCTCTCTACAACTGCATTTCTGTTATTTATTGCAGGTGCTTTCACTTCTTGCATTTTTCAGACATCTCTGTTTTTCTATCTCATAACCCATATTACTTCCAAATCTTCTAGCAAATATTCCTTGCACCCAATAACATAAACACTAATTTGCATGACAACAATATACATTTGCTTCCCAGGTTCTGTGTGATCTAGTTGATGCTTTATCTAGTGACCTTTTGCAAATGCTCCTTAAGGCTTTTGTGATCTTTTTAATTATTAGTGTTTTCCATATACAATCTTGAAATGTCTGACAGTCAAAGACTATAGCTAGCATTACACTCTTTGTTTGCATATACCTGGTTTGTGCATCTGTTAGACCTCTCCTTCTTGAAGTATTACTGTTCCTATCCCCTATTAACTTGCATTCACTTGTAATGTAGTAGGTATTGCTGCATCATAGTATCTGGGTGTAAATGCAGTTGTCACCAGTCTATTTCATAGTTCAAGGTTTACAGCTTAATCCTCTAACTAATTTCAAACTGTACTTATGTTGCTTTCTTAAAGATATGGTTATATCTGATAAGTGAGGTATAAACTTGCAAAGATATTGTACCACCCCTAAGAATCCTATTAATGAGGTATAGTCTGAAGATTATTGCATATTTACACTTACATACACCTTATTACCAGCTGGTTGTAACACATTAGCAGTTAGAAGACCCATGTATTTCAAAGATGAGACAACGAGCAGACACTTTGGTCTGTTCAGTTTCAAACCTTCAGTCCTTTATGTAGTAATTTAATTAATGTGATGACATGTCCCTGTTTTGTACTACACCAGATCAAAATGTTATAAGTAATATTTACATCCCCTTCTATGTCCTCAATCATATAAGCTACAGCACATTGGAAGACTTCTGATAGCTGATAAAATACCAAATGGTAATCTCTGAAAGCTTTTTCTACCCAATGCTGACTTGAAGGTCTACAGCTTAGAGCTTGCCTCATCACATTTAATTTGTCAGGTTCTTTGATTAGCATTCAGGACTATGAATCGCTTTGCATTAAGCATAGTAGCTACTATTTATTCTTTTGTATCTGAGAGGTAATGTTCTCTCAGAATCCATTCATTTCAGAATCCATTCATTAAGGTCTTTTGGGCTTGTGTAAATCCTAGCTTTTACTTCTATCACAACAATTGACATGCTTTGACCACATCTGTGGGCTCTATCTGTTTAACTATTATGCCAAGCAATTCGAATCATTTGATCTCTTACTTTGTCTTTTTCCTCAAGGCCACTTGGAGTGTACACTGGTGGACATTCTGCTGATAATTTAATATGATATTCTATTTTCAGGCATCTTAAACCAGCAGACAGCTCAAAATAATTCTCTAGGGCATTTTTTGCCTGTAAATTGTGAATTTTATGTTTCGACATCTATGGAGTTAATGATATAACAGATTAAATATACTTACACTCTTTATTTTCTTGTAGCGTTTTATCTAAAAAAACTTTAAATTCTGCCTTTTTCACACATCATTTACTTATGGACTGAAAAAATCCATTTTTGCTCTGACTTTGACTTGACACTGCTCAAATATGTTAATTTACACTCTTTTTGAGTGCTTTTACTGTATCTGGTAACATGAGAAAAGATCTGTTGCAGCGTCTCCCTGAACTGTATCATAGAAGTATGCTTTATTTCTTTATTCATGTGATTCTTTTTATTTGAGATGATTTTTTTCTCATTTTAGAGATATTTTTCTTGAATTCTCTTAATCATACCCATAAATACACATGCATACCTATTAAGTATATTAGGCCACTACAACTTGAAATAAATGTCCACATACTTCATTTTAGTACTCACACCTCAATTACATTTGACTTAAAGACTTCAGTTTCTATCCAAAATATAATAATAAGACACATGTAGCTTTCCTTAGCTTGTCTGTTAAAGCCAGCATTCTGAATGTACATGGGCATCTTGCATAATGTTTTGTACACCAGTGTCTACTACCTAAATTCATTTATTAGATTAAGGGGTGCTAGCATACAATTGTCATCTTGTGTTCTTGAGTGGTGCCGAAGTGCATACTCCTGTGCTCTGGATGAGTAACAGTGCTATCTAACAAAACAATACTACAAGCACAGCAGTGACAGGCAGGTCTGCAGAGTATTTTATATTTTACTATGGAGATACATATACATAAAATATAACTTACTGTGTTGCCTGTCACTGCTGTGTTGTGATCCACCATCTTCTTTGGGAATGGTTCATAAAAAATGTTCTCTCTCTCTATAGAAGATGGTGGTCTAGGGTCATTACCATATTAATTAGTGCTGTGTTAGATTCCATTGGCAAGAAGTCCCTGTAGAGTGTGTGTGACTGAATTTGTGTGGGTTATTCTACTGGGATGAACTGTTAATTCAGTGCTTGTGTTTTATTCAGGAAGAGGGTGAATCACATATGCATTCCATGCATGGCCTACAATACCTGCGCCATAGAGTAAGGCAGAGTACAAATTCTTACTCCATTATGTTGCTACTGTTATGAATCACAATAGGCTTTCGTAAGCTAATCTATGGTTCTACAAGTCTGCTCCATGGTGCACAGGTTTTATGACTAGTACCCTTAGACATTTTACTATGCTCTGGTCTAATATCACATTTAAATAAAACAGGTATGCCATTTATCAATTTTCTGTAAGTCCAGACTTGGGTCTCATTTTTAGTTTTATTATCACGCTTTTTGTCAAACAGCTCTTTTTGTATTCTCTCTTTCTCTATCTGCTTTTAGCTTGTAGAATGTTAACAAACTGCATTTTTACTGTAGTCACGGCAATTTATGTTTTTAATTAACTATTAATCTCCAAAACGTCAATGTTCTGCTTTCATGACTTCTATCTGTTAAAAACATGCTCTCATATAATGGCCAATAGTTTCATATGAATGAAATATAAAAACCGGAGACGGACCACCACGATAAAGTAAAATGCAAACCAAGTTTATTAAAACAGATGAGCACTTTCGCGTACTCCCAAGGCACGCTTCTTCAGATCTATTTTCATAGTTGAAGTACTGGCTTTTTATACATTCAAAATCAATGGTGATGTGGATCATCAATCAATCAATCAATTAATTAAATCATCATTATAAAAATTGGCATATGTCTTAATAGTTTAAAATAAAACTAATTTAAAATTTTTTATATATATCCAGCCTCATTCAAAATCGGACACTGCAACCCACCAATTGCATCAAAATAAGTAAACTTTCATTCTGAAGTTCAACATGTATCTTGAGATTTTAAAATCAAGTTAATGAAATTCATAAACAGCTTCAATGAAGGTCAAGAACTGTGTTCAGACCTGTCTATAGTTACATATTATGTTAGCTGCTTGCCAACTTATTAAAACATGAATACATTGTATGAACTTGATATTTTTCTTTATATTCCTTTTTTTTTGTCTGAGACCCCAACACACATAATGAATGTGGTCCTTTTCTGATCATTTATTGCTAGGAACAGTTTTGGATAATACATAGTTACCTGCATGTTCATTTTTTAAGATGTATTATTCTTATAGCCTTTAGGTTTAAATTTTTCTTCATTCTCAGGCAGAGTGTCATGTTTACACATTTGTAAGTAATCAGTTACGCATCTTAAATGTGTGCTTGATGATTCACTGGTATGACGCATATCTTTTTCTAGTATTACATTTGATTATTTTGACTGTCTGCCTCTACCCAGTCATTTCATGTGCCACAAACTATTCTACCTCTGCCTAAAGCATCACACAGTTGCCTAAATTCACAGTCATGTACTCCATGCCCTTACTTTGTAACACATGAATCAGTATTCTTTTTTTGGGCAGCACCCCTGACCATCAGGCCCACATGCTTGCCACGCAGTATTGACTCATTTCTCCATCAGGACTCATACTTGTACTTTCACTCAGCCTGAAGGTGAGAGCTGAGCACTGGGAGTAGTTCCACCATCCATGGGGCTACTGTTTATTCCTGGCCCTAAGCCTCACAACTGCATGCTTAACTCAATATCATTATGGTTGCCTGGGCTATAGGGAACTACATTAGCATGCATCTCCACCCCTGGACCAAAAGGGTGGAGATCCTGTTGCTTGTCTCCCCACCTACCAATCTAATGTCTTCTCTGAGAGCTCTGGCCTCCACCAAAGCTCTACTAGAGTGACATCAGCATGCACCCTCCCTCCTACGATAGAAACAACCATGCTCCGTTTCACCCGAGATAGTAATCAAACTCAGGTCACCTAGGATGTTTTCAGTATCGCCAAGCTATTTCTTTCCTCCGCTTTCATATACTTTATCTAAATGGCTTTCTTTCCTGTTATATGAAGGAATGTGATACACTGGGCATTGTGCAGTATATCACTGGGGTTACTTGCATTGCGATGCAGCTAAAATCTCAGGATACAAGCCTTCTAGTTTTCTGACAGATTTCCCTGCTGTGTCAGAGCTATTTATAGTTAGATTAATTCCTCCTCAAGACAAAAACTGAACAATTTTCCCAGAAAGTGAGGTTTCTCTATATGTTTCCAAAGAAGATCAGTTTGGTTCTTGAAAAAAGCAATCATATTCTAAGGGAAAAGTCCTTTTTCCATCTACACAAAATTCAGAACAAATGTCTGCCACCAACCGATTGATCATTAGAGCAGTTTCAGAGTAGCCCTGCTTTGTATAACTGAGGTTACCCATACTTTATGTTCTATTTTAGTTTTCTAGAGATTTTTGTATGTTAGTTGGGTTCCAGAGCCTTCTGTAATAATCTCAAATCTGGAACTCACTTAGCTTCAATTACACTTAGTCTCTTAAAAGAGCCAGACCTTTTTTCAGCCAACAGCTAACCGAACAACTTTAGCATTCTGATAGAATAGATAGATAGATAGATAGATAGATAGATAGATAGATAGATAGATAGATAGATAACCTACTAAAATCTATCATGATGCATCTCAGCTGAGTGACTCTTAGAATTAAACTGGCATCTTTCAGAAAAATATCTATTTCCGAAATGTTGCTAAATTTATTGCACTGGTCATTAAACCATATCATTTATGTTTAACTAGTGATAGATATATAAGATGTACCACAGATCTCTTGCATTTCTATTGTAGCTCACAGTTTTTGAGCATTCCCTAGAAAAGGGACAAATGGGTTCTACTGGAGCTACATAGTCACTAAAATTGAAAATGCCTAAGTGTAATGCTTTTTTATGAAAAAAAGAATACAACACTGAACAGTATACTAAAATATGGCAAAATACAGCAAACATAACATTAGCTTGTGTGTGTGTGTGTGTGTGTGTGTGTGTGTGTGTGTGTGTGTGTGTGTGTGTGTGTGTGTGTCTGTCTGTATGTATGCGCATACATGCATACGTACGTGTGTGTATGTGCATGTGTATGCATGCAAATGTACATATGTAGGTGTGTGTGTGTGTGTGTGTGTGTGTGTGTGTGTGTGTGTGTGTGTGTGTGTGTGTGTGTGTGTGTGCGTGTATGCGTGTGCACCTGCATGTGTCCTTAAGTATATCCATGTGTTCACATGATGAGACCTATTGAAGTACAATCATTGCTGTTAGGGTGCCTGAGTTCTGTTACAACTGAACTCTTTCTCTACCCAGGTGTTCAAGCGTGAGGTGTACCAGCAAAAAATTGAAATGGAGAGCCTAAACCTTCACAGACTGCATGGGGTAGATGAGCCAGAAGGGGCTGAACCACCCCTGTATATCTTCCGACAGCGATGGGACAAGCTAGAAGAGGAAGTTGTCAGTAGACAGGTATGTTATCTTTGCTTCAGTATTTCTAACTTATGCTCACCTTGTCTCCTTTTACCATCATTTCACTGACAGAAAAGGGATACTTTACAACTAGATCTATTGGTAACATTTCAGCTGTAAAATATACATCTCACTATAAAAATAGATGAGTGTCGTCAGAAAGTTATTTTTGTGTTTCAATAGTTTAATGCACTTTAAGGTTTATACATTACTGGGGTGTTTCTTTTTTTTTTTTCATCCATACTCAAATATGTTTGCGCATTCTGTTAATGGCATTGGGAATCCTACTGTTTGCCACCCTTCCTTATGGACGAATCTCAGAACCCTGCTACAGATCATCACTGGGTTCCCAAAGCTGACATTTCATAATGTTGAAACTGGTTGAGTCACAGGTGTTGTACTGTGCAGGTAGAATAAGGAGAATGTGAGCTTTATGTCTGTTCTTCACATTTTCTTTTTTTTTTTTTGAGTTTGTTTGACTTGGTTGTTAATATAGTGCATCATACAGGGGGGGTTGGCCCAAGCAAAAACAGCATTTTGTGACCATTGCAGTGTTGCTTACTTTGGAATGTGATCTTTTAATACTTTAGATGTTTCACTGCCGATTAAGCAAGTGTCATTTAAATCATACCAAATAACAGTGGATCCACAGGCATATATGTTTACTTCAAAGGAATACAGACATGATATTTCTTTCTTTTCTTTCATTCTTTCTTTTTTCATTGGTAAACTGAATAGCTTGTCAAGTTCTGTTTGCATGATAGCACATTGGTGAAAAACATATCAGATGTTCATCGTGTTACCCTGCTGCAGTCATTACACTTGGGTTATCCTGTCGTCAGGCGGTCCCGCAGTCGGCCGGATTTCCAAAGTCTTGGTCCGACGTCGGTTGCTGTCGCCTCATCCCTGACGTCAGTGTGCCAGGGGTACATATATTGCAACCAATGCCATTTTCTCCAGTCTTTCTTGCTGCGCGGTGCCCGAAGCAGAAGCAGTTCGCAAGTGCCGGTCGGCCGACTCCTGAGATTTTCGAATTTGAATTTCAGACCGAAGTCTTCAATAAAGCTAAGTACCCCGTTGGGGAAACTTTTCTTGCCTCAGACTGATGTCAGAAAAAGTTAACAATTGTATTTCTTGTGGGAAGCAAATACCTCATAAGGATTTTCATTCTTATTGCATACCTTGCCTAGGCCCTGATCACGACGTCACTTCTTGTCGTTTTTGTGCTAGATTTAATAAACGTACTATTAAAAGACGATTTGATTTTGCATGACACTTTTTTGGCAGAAAATTTAATTATAATATGCCGTCGGAGCTACCGACTACCGGCGTGCACAAAAAGCACAGGGATAAGGATAGACAGCCCACGCCTAAGCCCGATTCCGAGGCCTCAGTTGATCCGGTCTCCGGTTCTCCGGTTATCAGTGAGGCTCCGACGCAGCCTCTGACTACCGCAGTTCAAGAAACCGAGACCGCTACAGATATTTTGACGGAATGTACTAGGCCGACGCAGCCTTTTACTTCAGGCCCTACCGACGATTTACCTTCCAAGGATGTCGGTGCTTCTGAAATGCCATCAGTTTCTGAAGGAGTTTCCAGACCGACGACTCTTACAGTCAAAATGTTTTCCAAGTCGAAGACTCCTTCCAAACCGAAAAAGGCTTCACTTCAGTCTCCTGTTCAAGGCCCTATGCCTAAGAAACAGATGCTCAAGATGGCTGAAGATTTGATTTCTCTTATCAGGGGTTCTCAGCCTCCTCCTGACAAAAGACCTAGACAAGAGGAAGAATCTGCTTCCTCTGAACAACTGTCTATTTCTTCGGATTCCTCTGAGGACCAAGACTATTCCTTCTCTCCTTA
Source organism: Protopterus annectens (assembly GCF_019279795.1). NCBI lineage: Eukaryota > Metazoa > Chordata > Ceratodontiformes > Protopteridae > Protopterus > Protopterus annectens. Next base: position 1,357,347,218 of record NC_056732.1, on the reverse strand, counting down.
TGAAGATTCTGATGCTGAGGACTCTATTCCCTCAGCTTCCCCTCCAGAAGATTACTCTTTTGGGGAAACTTTACACACTATGAGGGAACATTTTCACTGGGAAGGTCAGGATTACTCTGATTCCAAGAAAAGGCTCAGAGAGTTTCTTTTACTCCCCCAACACAGACCTCTAGCCATCCCTCCTGTTTTGGACATTGTGGATGATGTCTACTTAGAATCCAGTTTCAGCCCTGACTCTCTGCCTCCTGCCCTGGCCAAGCCTGACAGATACTACAGGGTACCTGATTCCCACAAATTTCTTTACAAAAGCCCAGTAGCTGACCCAGAGACTATCTCCCAGGGTCCCAAGGGGACTAAGGCTTCCATGGCTAAAAATCCAGTACCTTCTGAAAGGGATTCAAGAGCACTAGACAGATGGGGGAAAAAAGTTTACATCTCAGCCACTTTAGCTACGAGAGCTCTAAACTGTCAAATTTCATATGCTTAAGTATCAGCAATTTCTGATCTCTCAGTTAAAACAAAAGATAATCACCCTCCCTCAACAATCTGAATTGAAAGAAGTACAGGATTTGTTGCACGCCACCGAGCAGGTGGGCAAACATACCTTGCAATGTGGGTTTGATTCTTTAGAGGCCTCCTGCAGAGCAGCTGTCACTGGATCAGTTATATGTAGGCATGCCTGGTTAAAGGAACAAAGTCTGCCTGATCATGTTAAAGCAAAACTACTAGATGCTCCCTTACAGCAGGATGTTCTTTTTGGTGTTAAAGCAGAAGAAGTTTTAAAGAAAATGGAAGGTAAGGCAAAATCAATGCAGACAGTCAAAGATTTCCTACAAGTATAACCCCCTCGCTTCAGCAGAAATTGGCCAACAAATAATTGGTCCTTTCCAGCCACTGACAGGCCTCAGAGGGGTAAATACAGGTGCCCAAGGGGCAGAGGACAACCACAAGCTCAGTATAAACCTCGCCAATGGGGCACTCCAACCCAGAAGGGAGGAGAAGACAGGTCTCAACCCACCAGAAGGTAAACTCAATGACTTGCACCTCAGCTGGCCAAACAAAGCTCTTTTGTCAGCCCCCCTGGGGGGAAAACTAGCACTATTTGCAGACAACTGGCACATGGTCACAAAGGACAAATGGGTACTAGACATAATTTTACGAGGATACAGATTCCACTTTCACACCTTGCCAATAAAAAGAGGAATGCCAAACCTGCCACAAAATCAAAGGGCAGAGGCTCAAAAACAAATTACAGCTCTCATGGCCATGAGAGCCATTCAAAGGGTACCAACTCAAGAGCAAGGCCAAGGATTTTACTCAAGACTCTTCCTAGTACCCAGAAAAGAAAATGCTTGGAGACCAATTCTGGACCTTTCAATTCTAAACACTTACTTACAAGTTCCCAAATTCAAGATGCTAACACTACAGCAGCTACTTCCCATGTTAGGCAAGGAAGCATGGCTGGTAACATTGGACCTCAAGGAGGCATACCTGCATGTCCCTATCAGACAAAGTTGCAGAAGATACTTCCATTTAATTGCTGGTTCAGCACATTATCAATTCTCTGCACTGCCCTTTGGCTTATTTACTGTGCCCAGTGTATTCACAAAATGCCTGGCACCAGTAATTGCATACTGCAGACAAAGAGGAATTCAAATATATCCATACCTGGACGACTGCCTCATCCAAGCAGAAAGAAAACACATTCTCTTACAACATCTAGCTTTTGTGAAACACCTACTGAATTGTCTGGGGTACACAGTAAATGAAAAGAAGTCAAAACTAGTACCCTCACAAAAAATGACATTCCTGGGTGCCAGCTTGGACACAACGGCCCAGAAGGCTTATCTTACACCAGACAAGCAATTACAACTGACTCAATATTTCAAGACAATGGCAACAAAGACCCAATTAACTGCAAGAAAAATTCTGCAGGCTTTGGGCTTCATGGCATCTTGCATTCTGATAATACCATTTGCAAAACTGCATATGAGGAAATTACAGTGGTACCTAAAAAGCGTATGGTCTCAACACAGCCACAGCTTGGACACAGTGATATCTCTCATTCCCTGCCTTCAACAGGAATTTCTATGGTGGGCACAGGCATATCACCTCAACAAGGGTCAGCCTTTCACCTTGCCCCCACCCAGGCAAACTATCACAACAGATGCTTCAAACTATGCCTGGGGGGGCACACATGGCAGATAAATGCATTCAAGGCCTGTAGACTGCAGAACAAAGAAAACTGCACATAAACCAAAAAGAGATGCTAGCTGTACAGAAAGCTCTGACAGCCTTCAAGGATCTACTACACCCTGGACAACTTGCAATAAAGACGGACAACACCACAGTAATGTGGTACATAAACAAACAAGGGGGCACACATTCCTACCATCTTTGCAGGCAAGCACTAATCTTATGGAGAACAGCTCTGGCCTACCAAGTCCAGTTACAAGCTCAACTCCTGCCAGGACAGAAAAACACATTGGCAGACAACCTAAGCAGAAACATCAAAGATCCCCACGAGTGGAAGCTAGACCCACAAATATTTACAATGATAACTCAAAGATGGGGCCTACCAAATATAGACCTATTTGCCAGTCCTCAAAACTACCTGCTGACAAAATTTTGTACAAGGACATTCCACCATCAAGCTTGGAAAGTGGACGCTCTCTCCTTCAGTTGGAAAAACCTGACAGCATATGCCTTTCCTCCATTACCTCTTCTCACAAAGGTTATTTTGAAGGTCAAAAAGGAGAAACCTCAAATGATTCTCATAGCCCCAGAATGGCCACGCCAGCACCGGTACCCGCTATTAAAGAATATGGCTCACAGCCCACCATGGATATTGCCTCAAATACCTCATTTTCTCACGCAGCAAGACAAGCAGATTCTACACAGCCAGATCAAAACCTTAAACCTGGCTGCATGGCAAATCAATTAAGCATCCAACCAGCCCCTCTTTCACAAGCAGTACTGGATGTTATTCTAGAAGCCAGGAGGCCAAGCACCAGGAAGGCTTACTCGGACAAATGGAAAAGGTTTACTGCTTGGAACCAAGCTAAAGGCCAAGACACAACTCAGCCTCATATGCCTCACATTCTGCAGTATTTAGCTGAGGTGTTGCATAAAGGACTTTCCTTCTCCTCAATTAAAATCCATGCTTCAGCTATTTCAGCTCACTATGACACAAATCCACCTTTATTTTCAAATCCTCTCCTAAGGCAGTTCCTCAGAGGGGCAAAAAACATTAGACCACCTAGAAGAGCTCCTACACCAACATGGGACCTCAACTTTGTTCTGGAAAAACTAATGCTACCTCCCTTTGAACTAGCTTTTTCTGCAGACCTTCAGTTCCTATCTTGGAAGATTGCCCTGCTCCTGGCAATAACTTCTGCTAGGAGAGTTTCAGAATTGCAGGCACTTATGGCAGTGGAACCTTTCCTGGTTTTTCAGCAAGACAGAGTTTCTCTACGAACTAATCCTTCCTTCATGCCTAAGGTGGTTTCCAGTGTAGCTCTAAATCAAACCATTCACCTACCCACTTTCTACCCCAATCCACAGAACAAAGGTGAGAGACTCCTGCATTCCTTGGACATTCACAGGCAGCTTCATTACTACTTGGATAAAACTAAGGCTTTCAGAAAAACTGACCAGCTCTTTGTTTCCTATGCTACAGCTTCTCAAGGGAGGGCCATATCCAAGCAAACCATTTCTAAATGGATAGGCCATTGCATACGATTCTGCTATACCCATCATGGGAAACCAGTTCCTCCTACCATTAGATCCCACTCTACCAGGGCAACAGCTACCTCTACAGCCTTTCTCAGGGGGGTTCCTACCAAGGAAATCTTAGAAGCTGCAACTTGGAGTTCTGTGCACACCTTCAACAAACACTATCACTTACCTCTTTATTCTAAGTCCAGGGCAGGCTTCGCCACTGCAGTTCTGCAGGGCCTCATTGCCTCCACTAACCCTCTATGATGCCTCCACCCTACCTTAGCTTTGGGACTCAACCCAAGTGTAATGACTGCAGCAGGGTAACACGATGAACATAGTACAGTTTTGTACCTACCATAAATGTAGATGTTCGAGTGTTCACCCTGCTGCAGTCCAGGTTACCCTCCCTCCAACCCCTCTGATTTACTGGTTAAATTTTTGCTAGGCCTTACTGATGTATTTGCTTTTAGCTGAAGGGATTTTGTGTTTGTACAGTGTTCCCACCTTTTAGTACTAATTTGGATCACCTTTTTGGGGGCACCTGACATCTGGGGCAAGAAAAACTGAAGAAAATGGCATCAGTTGCAATATATGTACCCCTGGCGCACTGACGTCAGGGATGAGGCGACAGCAACCGATGTCGGACCAAGACTTTGGAAATCCGGCCGACTGTGGGACCGCCTGATGACAGGATAACCCAAGTGTAATGACTGCAGCAGGGTGAACACTCGAACATCTACATTTATGGTAGGTACAAAACTGTACTTTCTGAGGTACCCAACTGGAAAGTTTCAGAGTACCATTTGGTAATGGCTAGTCACACAAGAAGAATTTGTATTAAGGTAAGATTTTACAAAGAATGGTAAAAGTGATTAAGAAAGCTAAGTTAAATAAGTTGTTATAACAAGTGTCCTAGATGTATTAACCCATTCACTCCAATGGAGATCAGGAAGTTTGCGCTGTAACTTCCAATGGGCGGAGCCAAAGCCTTTTGACAGAATCAAATTATATCCTATGTCAAACAAATGTTCATATCTCTGGAACCATAGGGGTTATGAAAGAAGCATAAATGGCAAACTCTTCAGCACAAACTATTTTTACAGTGTTAGTATTCCTTAGGTTCTAGGTCTTAAACTGAATTTTATAAGTCACAGTAAACATAGTAACTATTACATTTGTAATATTTTGTAAACAACTTACAATATCTCAGCAAACACTCAAGTTGCACAAATACTATTAGTAGCATTTTATTCGTCTAGCTGAGAACTTTCATATAAGGCTAAGAAGTTCTGCTTGTGTTACTTGGTTGTTGAGACGTTTATAAAATGTGAAAATTATAGCTATATAAATTAATGTCATAAAAACAACAGTTAATATCTATTTACCTAAACTAGACAGTGGTCAAATATTAATGCAGTTGAGTTTGCCATTGTGTAAACTTTAAGATGAAATCTTTTTAAAACCTTGTACATAGCATGGTTTTAGAATTATTGAATATGAGCAAGCAATATTTGACACCTAATGGCGTCAGTAGGAGTTAACTGCAGATGCACCTGGAGGCATCACTTGGATGTAAGGAGTTAACCTGATAATATGTATGACCTCTTGGTATCTTCCAACAGCAAAAGATGTCTCTTTTATAAAAGCATGCCAACAGACATGATTTTAGTTCTCTGAGACAGAAGGCACTGCTAGCACCATCTTATGCTCTGTATTCTGAAAGTAAGTGATATAGTATTACAGGCATGGGTATTGTGGACTGACTTGATAACAGCAACACAGAGGAGGACTCGGCAAAATACTAGCTGGATTTTTTTTCCTTGACTTGGGTATAGGAACAGATCTAGGCAATTAGCAGCTTAACCTAGATGGAGGGTGGATCTGTAGTTTAGTGTCAGTCCTCCTACACTGAGATGAAAGGCAGCACCAGCAGGCAGAGAACCAGTGGCATAGAGTTGGTACTGGTGCTTACATGTGTAGCTGGAGAGGAGTAATGTTAAGTGTTACTGCATGCCTTGTCTGCTCTACTCTTAGGGTTAGTGATGCAAATAAAGGTGGAAAGACTTGCAATACGCTATGAAAACAGCTGTCTCTGTAATTTATTAGGCTATCTATGCACATATATGAAGCCAACACCTGATTCATAGTTCATAGGTTGGTACTAGGCTATCAGCCATAGGGCCTATACAAGCCTAGCCATAACAATTCCCTGGCTATTTCTTCCCACAGTATTTACTTCCCTGGACTCCTGTCTAGCAGGGCGACTGACATGATCCATGGGGTGAATTTCCTATCTCCTATCCAGTCATCAAGGTTCCTTTTGAAGAGGGTCAAAGATGTGCTCTGCTTGACATGTATGGGCAGTCTATTCCAGTGTCTGGGGTGTCTCTGACTCAGGAACCTATCCCTCCAGCATGTTTTATTCATTGTGATGACAAGGTTTAGATCCCTGGAGAGTGTGCTTTGAGGGATTTCTTTAAGTGTAACATGTCCAACAGCTCTGGGTTTAACATGGCCTTGTTTGTTAAGCAGAGATCACCTCTGAGTAGACGATATGCGAAAGAGTATAGGTGGAGTTTTTTTAGATGGTCAGCATAGGGCATCTGCTTTAGGCCTGTAATTCTTTTATTGAGGTATTTCTGCGGCCTTTCCAGTTGTTGCAGATGTCTTGAGAGGTACATACCAAACTATTGTATTCTATAATGGGTCTAATGAGGGATGAGTACAGTGGGACAATTACCTCTTTTTTCTGGATGAAAAGCCCTTAGTGATGAGGTGTGCCACATAGAAGGATTTCCTGACTGTTGTAGCAATGTGTTTATCGAAGGTGAGACCACTGTCCACCTGTGTCGCTAAGTCTATTATCACACTTTCAGTGTTTAGTGTACTGCCACCTATGTGGTAATTCATGGGTACATGTTTTTTCTCAAAGGGGATAACTATACATTTCTTGGCATTGAGCTTGAGCCCATGGCTCTGGCACCAAGCATCTGTTTCTGTAAGGCCCTTTTGTAAAATATCCACATCATTTGGGGATTCAGTCATCTGCAAACTTTGTTAGCTAGAGTCCCTTAGTCTTGGCCTGTACTTCACAGAAGTAGATGCCAAACAAGAACGGTCCCAGGACTGAACCCTGAGGTACTCCACTTGTCACTTGTCTGGAGCTGGATTTGGAGTTGGCTATTTTACAGTATGGGTTCTGTCAATAAGCCAGTTGGCACCCCATCGAGTGACATAGGGATTAATGCCCAGTTTAATAAGTTTATTTATGATTCCAGAGTGGGGGATGGTGTTGAAGACCTTAGCGAGGTCCAGATAGGTTGTGTGGACCACCTTACCCTTGTCCACGGCTCTGGAGACTGATTTGAAGAAGTCAATCAGGTTCAGGAGACAAGATTGGCCCTTCACAAACCCAAACTATGTGGGGTCCAGTGTTTGAATGTTGCCAATGTCTTTGTTTATAAGTTCCATGATAATACGTTCCATGGCCTTGCAGATCAGTCTTGTCAGACTGATGGGGTGGTAGTTCCCAGGATCCAAGGTGAATCCTCCCTTGTGGAGTGGAATAACTGTAGCTGTGCACCACTCAGTGGGTATGATGCCTGAGGTGAGGCTATGATTAAACATGTCACTTTGGTGAGGTGGCAGTTTATTTTGTAGTTCATGTAGTACACAGCCTGAGATGTCGTCTGGTCCCATGGATACTGTATTCTTAACTTTGGAGAGTGCATATTTTACCTGTGTGGCCATTATTACTGGAAATTGTCAATCTTTCAGTATTGAGATGGGCCCTTTAGGGGGTAATAGATGGCTGAAGTTTGCACTGAATCGATCTACCAGGATATTGGCAATATCCTTGGGATCAGTATATTTAATGCCATTCTGTTGTAGCTCAGAGCAGATCTGAGCATTGCCATTTAGATTCTTGACATAGTTATAGAATGCCTTGTGGATGTCTTTGGAATCTTTGGCAATTTTATTTTTGTAACTCGCTTTTGAGGATTTTATGCAGTATCTCAGCTTCTTACTGAGGCTGGTGAGGGAGTTTTTTGCATCCTGAGATTTTCCTCTTTTCTACAACAGTTTCTTCCTTTTGTTGTAAAGTTTGTTTATAGCAGGGGACCACCAGATTGGCTTCCTTTTTTTGGATGAGAGCATCTTGGTTATATTTGGGATGGCACGATTCATGCATGAGTGGATGTGCTCGTATAGTGCCTTAGTGTAGGATTCAGCAGTCGAACTTTCAGCTCCCGTCTGCATGTGTGTTATGAAGTTTGTCCCTTTTGACTTGAGTAGCATGAAGATGGCTTTGGAGAAGTTTTTTACGGAGGTTTCCTTACTGGGGGGTGGGGGTTGGATGTGGATGTCAAGGGTGATTAGCTTATGGTCAGACCTGACCAAGGAGAGGGTGACCATAAGTGTGGAGCATCGATTTCCCATGTTGGTAAAGACCAGGTCTAGGATATTGGAGCCCTTGGTGGGACTAAGGATTAGTTGATGCAGGGCATTGGAATTTATGAATTCCAAGAACCGTTGGGCAAAGGGTTTGATACAAGAGTAGTTTTCCCAGTTAATGGCAGGGTAGTTAAAATCACCCAGTATTAGGGTGTTTGGTTATATCTTAATATTTTCCAGTATGTTTAGGAAGGTGAAGTGAGAATATTGGGGCATGGTAGGGGATCTGTAGCAAGCTACAATTTGGATTGCAGTCTTACCTAGTGTTAGTTGCACCTGGAGAATTTCAGACGCATTGTGTTGGGCAACTAGCCTGGTGTAGTGAATATCCTTGGTGAATATGGACACTCCTCCACCTTTAGTGTTTCTGTCCTGGTTTGTTGGCTGAAAAGTGTGGTAAGAGTTGTAGCCTGATATTGCAGGGGTGCTCTCTGGAGCCTTGAACTGCACAGATATCGATGTTCTCCATTTTTAGGAGTGTCTCAAGAGAGTGCATTTTGAGGTTTAGAGTTCTAGCATTGAGTAGCATTACCTTCAGATTTTGCATGCTTGTACCTGTTACAGTGGTGGTTTTGTCCTTTGAACTTTGCCTAAAAAAGGCACTATAGGGGTGGCAAGAGCCTTAGCCAGTAACCTGAATCCCAGGGGCGACAAGTGCAGACCATCTCTGGCAAAGCATCATGGTCTGTCGATCATGTCGTCCCAGGCAGACATATACTGGATCCCCTTTGAATGACACCAGAAGCTTAGCCAATTACTGAAGTGAATCATTTTGTGGTATCATTCTGGGTGAAGGCAGGACGAAGGCAGGATCTCTTCCATGTCTCTTTTCATGTAGTCCAGGGAGGTACGTCGCAAGTCATTCACTCCAACATGGACAATGACAGAGTCATATCTGTACTTGTTGTGGAGTCACTTGAGTGCATGCGTTATGTGGCGTATCATGGCACCCTATAGGCAGCTGACTGTAATTTTCTCCTTGTTCAGCCTGGTGAGTGGGATATCAGTGTGCCTGACTATAGAGTCATCTATGACTTAAGTGCTGGGTACATTGTCTTGTCTTGGGGGCTGTTGTTGGATGGCACACTGGTGTTGTGAGCTATATGACACTTTGGTTGTGATTGGTGTTTGTTAGCGTTTCAGCTTCAGAGGTCCTTGTTGCTTGGGCAGGTGATATGAGTAAGAGTTTTATCACTGTTAACCACAAAGTCATTTACAGAGATTGTGTCATACACAAGACATGATAAGCTCAATAACATAATTTACTAGCTACATTTTACTTATGTACACCTGCATATCTATTGGTGTGTGAAGAGAGAATTTTTATGTTACTAGTAACAATTTACAATATAACTTATAACAGGTGTACAGGAAAAGCTAACAACAGAGCATATGCATATATATCCTGGTATTTATTTAGGGAAAAGTCAGCCTTTGAAAATTATATTAAAGCTAACAAGAAAAGAAAATGTGGGGGTGGAGGACAAGGTTTATACTTCATAACAAATCTAATTGTATCCTCCTGTCACTGCAGACTTGAGGATTCAAGCTGCTGAATGTTTTTTTTTATTAAAATTAGCTTCACTGCATTGTGCTCAATAAATTAAAAATTACTCCAGAATATGAAAGACTGAGACTAAAAAAAAAGGAAGTCAAAGACGGGAAGTAAAGAAAAACTGGAATAAGTGCATACATCACAATGTTGGAGGTCTTACATCCGCCCAAATAAATGTATTTATTCAGAAAACACCATACCTTGTTTTAAATGGTAAATTTGTTTATGTATATTTTAGTTAGTTTGCTGTTTAGTGCTTGAATTCTCAAAGTATTACTGAGCTGACTTAGACTGTTTGGTGATAAAATCACTGTTGGCAACATGTCTGGTGTACGTATGTGATCGGAGTATGGCATTCAGATTTGCAGCCACTCCTGGGTTTTGTGTTATAAAGGCAGGGAGGAAAGACTCACAACACACTATGGAAGAAGCTGTCTTTATAATTTATAAGAATATCCATGCATATAAAGGAAAACAGTACAGTAAGCCACAGACCCCATTTATCTGACTCATTCTTTCTTACTTAATTTAATTTATATTATCCTTTTAAAAATGTTCACATTCCGTTATAAACAATATTGTAGTAAGAGTTACTGCCTTCTCTATCCAGTCATTTTGACATTAAAAGTGACTTTTATGCATATTCTTCATTCTTCCTGCTAATACATATTTCATTTTGAAAATTTATTCTGAAACATTTAAGAGGATTGCACAGGTACTTTTATCATAATGGAAAACGAGTTTTATAGAATGGTATGTCTCCCCACAGCAAGAGGTTCTCTGATTCAATTCTTGGCTGAGGTGCCTTCTGTGTAGAGTCTGCGTGTCTTCCCTGTGTTCACATGGGTTTCCTCCGGGTGTTCCAGTTTCATCACACATACATGCTGTAGGTGGACTGGACTCTCTAAACTGGCCATAGATGAGAGTGTGCACGGGAGTATGTGGTATAGAAGAACAGTTGTGGCAGGCCTAGCCACCAGGCTTTGTAAACCCTGGGTCTAGATGTTTGTCAGTGTTGACGTGACACCCCAACCCCATGTGCAAAAATGGGAAAAAGGGCTTGCGGATGATTCGCTTATAGTAGGAGTCCACTTTTCATTATCATTGGTTTGTGTATCACAGTGTACTCCATCATTGCCCATCACTGAAAGTTCTTCATAGGCCAGCTTGTGCCATTTACCAGAATATTTCCATATTTTATAATCCACTATCTTTTTAATGACAACTTTTTTTGTAAACTTGTACATTTAACAATAAAGTGTGAAATGTGAATGCCTTGAAATAAAATATAAATTGCATAACAGCATACATTTAAGTTAAACAAAAAGTAAAATTAAAAAGTATTATCAAAGTATATAACAAAACACAGACCAAATTATAGACAGTTGAAGCAATATATATGAAGGAACAGTAAAAGAGAATATGGTCACATTAGTTCTGTTCCTTACATAGCACATCTGACACATTTCAAGTTACCACTGAGAATGAGACAAAACTCAGAAATAATTTCATTTATAGTTAATTGAGCAGCAGATCCCCTAATTTAATCATTTTAAAACAGAAGTAAACAAGAAAAAGTCAAATGCAAGCAATCAAGCTTGCCAGGCTTTCCTAAAAATAAAAAAAATAAAAATGTATATGTTTATTTTCTGTGTGTGTGTCAACACAAATAATAGTAATCTTGAGTGGTGGTTTTGTGTAAACACTACTTCAAATGCATTTATACCGTGACTGATCCGCTGATCAATTGTTTTATATATATATATATATATATATATATATATATATATATATATATATATATATTATTTCCTTCTGTATATCTTTAGACATAGAAGGCCAGAATACAGTGCCTCTTGCCCTTTGTTTGGTTGAATCAGTACTTGGGTGACCATGATGTAAGATTTTGATATATTCCTGATGTAATGCTTTAGGAATTACCACTTTTGGACCTTTCATGATGACTCCATCTTCCATCATGAGCTCATCTCGGGAAGGAAAATGCTGTTGAATGTCAAGTGGTAAACTAGTTTATCCTGTTGGCCATCCTTGACTGGTAAGGTTTTTAGCTTCTGAAGAGTTGGGTCTGAAGCTGTGTGATTTCTTAGTTCATCAAGATGTAATGACGAAAAATTTCAGACTTCCATGACTTCAGAGTCTGCTGTTTCATTTTTATGCTGCTCTGTCCTGGTGCGCATGACAAAGCATCAGCAAGGTACAAGTATCTGCCTTTTTGTAAACAATATTGAAATTGTACTTGTGCAATTTTTAACATCATGTGCTGTAATCATGGTGAAGCTGTATGCATTGGCTTTTTCAAAACTGTCACTACTGGTTGGTGATCCGTCTCTATTTGGATAGGTCTGCCATAAATATAATCATTGAACTTCGAACATGCGAACACTACTGCCAAAAGTTCTTTCTCTATTTGTGCCTAATGCATCTTTGTTTGAGTTAAAGCTCTTGGTACATAGGCTACTGGTATGCCTTCTGGAAGGCATGCTGCACTAAGGCCGTACTTTGAAGCATCACAAGAAAGAGTTACAGGTTTGTGAACATCATAAAATTTCAGTGTGGATGGGCTGTCAGTTTTCTGCTTCAGGATATCAAATGCTCTTTGGTGTTGTTCCAACCAGGACAAGTGTACATTTTTGCATGTCAACTCACAAGCAGAAAGCTCACTCCGGTCTGAGATGAACTTTCCTAAATAGTTGACCATACCTAGAAAACATTGTAAAGATGCATCATTCTTTGGAACTGGCATTTCCACAATTGCGGTTTGCTTAGAAGGATCTGGTTGTATCCCAGAACTGGTAAGCAAATGACCCACATAAGTAACTTCTTTCAGTCTGAATTTACATTTCTGAGGATTTAGTTTAAGATTTATTTCACGTGCATGGTCTAGAACATTCCTGAGTTTCTATCATATTTATCATCATCACTGCCTCCAACAATAATGTCCTCTACTATAATAGTACATAGATAACCAGAAAAAAAAATGTTCCATGACACATTGAAAGACCTCACTGGCAGAACTGATTCCAAATGGCATTCTCAAAAACCTGTAGCGATCAAATGGCGTGCTGAATGTAGTTAACAATGAAGATTTGTGAGCCAGCAAAATTTGCCAAAAGGAACTTTTTGCCTCTAAGACTGAAAAAACAGTGGAATCTGGCATGACAGCAGCTACATTCTTCTACTGTATGCACTGGATGATGAGGACAAGTGAGTGCTTTGTTTAAGTCTCTTGGATCACTACATATTTGAATATCATCTGAGCTTTTCTTATTAGTTACGACCATGGAGGATACCCATTTAATCTATTCTTCTACTGGAGTTGGGACAACTAAATGCACCATTTTCTCTAGTTCTGCTTTTACCCTACTCTGCATTGCTCCTGGAATTTTCCATTCTGGTCTAACAACTGGACTTACTTCATGGTTTAACTTCATGGAATATGTGACTGGAAGATAACCAAGCTCGTCTTGAAAATATCAGCATATTCACTAAAAATATTATGTGTAAAAGTATCATTGCTGTTCATACTTATATGGTGAACCTCTTTGTTAAATTAAATCAGTCCCATTCTTAGACAGTCTTTGAGGCCTAACAATAACTGCACGTGTCTTTTGACTACATAAAACTATAAGTCATAACTGTTTCCAGCAGAATGGCATGAAAGAACTACTGCGCCATGAGTTTGAATCTCTTCACCACCATAAGTAACTAGTTTTGCACACTTTGCTGAATCAAGTTTCTCACAAGCTTTTACTTTAGCAAACATTTGTGCTGACATAACATTGCTCTTAGATGCAGTGTTTACTTTAAGCTCTACAGGTTTACCATTAATTAGTACAGTACAAAATTCACTCTTAGTTGACAAATGATAGTCTACTGTATTAACTGTTTCATTGATCACAGAGATACCATCAACACAGAAAGTTTGCTCACACCTCTTGGAGTTTGCTATAGTCTCTATTTGATCTACTTGCTTCTTTGGATACTCTCTTTTAACGTACGCTTGCAACACTTTAGATTTGCACAGCCTTTTGAAGTGATTCCACTTTTTACATTTGTGACATTGCTGACCAAAAGCTAAACACTTTTCCCGTTTAGGTTCATGACTGCCTCCACAACTGTGACAGTTAGCAATGAGGTTGGGTGTAGCACTACCTCTCAGTTTATATTTCTTTTTCATCATAACTTTCTGCTACTGTACACTGTCAACATTTGCACTAGCAGATACTGCAAATGTTTTTCTCATTCGTAAGCATACTCGTATGCTTTTCTGTAATCTCATTTATTTGACAAATCTCAATGGCTTTGCTCAATGTTAATTCACTATCTCAAAGCAAAATATTTCTCACTGAATCAACACCACATACAAGACTGTCTTTTATCAACTCATCTCTTAGATCACCAAATCTACAGGTTTTTGCTTTATTTCTTAAACTGGTAATATATGCTGCAACAGTTTCACCAGCCTTTTGATTTCTTGTGTAAAATTTGTGCCTTTCCAGTGTAATATTCATTTGAGGGTTACACATTTCTCTAAATTTACGTTTAAAGCACTCAGGGTCTTCCCGCATTTCAACCTGTATCGCAATATGGCAGTTCTCCCTCCCCTGCATACACAGCAGGTACATACACAAATGAACTTTCTCACTCAATGGTTTCTGAGCCAGCTAAATTGAGATGTATAAATGCTTTTGTATGTGCATCTTTATCAGGAAATGCAGCCTGTATGAAAATATATTCTTTTTCAAACACTTGCCAATGCTCAGCAATATTATCATCAAACACTAGCAGTTCAGGTCTATGAAATCCCTCTGCCATAATAAGAAATCGCTTTTAAACATATGTATAGACCTGGTACTTGTAATTATGCTCAAATGCACAACAATCTCTCTGAAAATGCTTTATTTAGCACTGCAAATACTTCAAACATTCCAGACACTTTGGACACTTCAAAAAGTCTTAGTTATTGTGAAAAAGTCATACATTGCAAAAAGTCCCAACATTTTAGCCTTTTTGAACATTTTAAACACTTCAGAGATTATTTCAAAAATTGTAATCATTATGTCGCTATTTCAGACATTTCGAATATCTCAGAAATTGTTCTGAACACTTCGAATGCTATGCCACGTTTGGTGACTGGAAATCATTTAAAATGAATTGAATTACCTTTGAATAACTGCTTATCTGTTTGCGAGTTCACTCCTGTATATTACTCCTCTTCTAACTGTGTGCCTTATGGTTTGAGAGCTGCTTCAACTTTGGATCCCATTCTTACACCATATCGCATGTCTCGTGTATTCAGATAAGACACCAAGGCACTGGATGGGTTCAAGTCATTTTTTTGTACATAAACACATCAGGAGCTGTAACTGGAACATATACCTTGAACTTCATATGCTTACTGACTGACGCATTACTTCTAACCCACTCACATATGCATCTCCATTCACGCTTGCATTCACTCTGAATGACTATACAAAATGGCACTGATCTCACACGTGCTTAGTAACTTACATGCAAGTGCTCACTGATTACAGTAGCTGACTAGGTACAATACACACACTGATCTACACTCCCCATTACCCGAACAAATGTCCAGGATGAAAGAGAGTAATGCTATGGTACTACCCATCACCCAAACAAATATCCAGGACTGAAGACAGTAATACTGCATTACTCCCCATTTCCCAAACAAATGTCCAGCACTGAAGGCAATAATGCTATAGTACTTCCCATCACTCAAACAAATGTCCAGGACTGAAGAGAGTAATGCTATGGTACTCGCCATCACCCAAATGTCCAGTTCTGAAGACAGTAATGCTAGGGTACTCCCCATGTAGATCTCTCAGGTCTAAGGAGACATATCTTGCCTAGGTCCATAGACCAGGCAATAAGCATAGTGAAGTAATGCATCCCTCATATGTATCCAAATACTGGAATACTTTCCCACAAGACCTAAAACAAAGCATAAATATAGAATACTTCAAAGCAATCTGTAGGCCCGACCTCTTGGATTCTAAACTATGCTTCTCCTGCTCTTCTCCTGTCTAAATATAGCTACAGCTCTCTTCACCTGTCCTGTATTTACAGTGACGGGCTGCCATCAGAAGACTCAGCAGCATAGCCACACCTAGAAATTTTTATCAATCTGCTATCTAGTAGTAATGCTCGACACATTCTATTTCACCCATCTGTTAACCTAATGGAAATCTTTAACATTATCATTGCTACTTAGTAAAACCGACATGTAATTCTGTGGAATGTAATGATTTCTGGGATCTCTTACTTTTCTGATGTTTTTCTTTATATACTAACTTTTGTTTCTTGTATGTGATAATTGACAGTTGCTGTTTTGCATTGTATTGTATTGTATGACATCTTGTAAAATTTGTTAACTTTGGAGTTTTTTTCTCCAGGTATCCGCTGAAAATAGGCCCTAGCGCCTATCAGATTTTCCTGGTAAATAAATAACAAAGACGCAAGATAAATATACCTAGGGATTCAGAAAGAACCCCCCCAACCCACCAATGGTAAGAACTGTGGCCAAAAAGGACCGTTTCTGCAATGCAGGAAATACATTTCATTGACGTATTAGCTGTAATGAGGAAATACCTCATTGTTGGCTGAATTGCATGTCTCTGAATTGCTTGTAACTACCATGAGTACAAATCAGCACTTTTCTGCTGTATGTACCACTGGAGACCTATGCATCATGCTGGCACAGGCACGCCCACCTCATTCATTCTCCCATACACATGCACACTTTCAAACACACACACACACACGCACGCACACATGCACACGGACACACACACACACGCACACACACACACACACACACACACACACACACACACACACACACACACACACACACACACACACACACACACAAACCACCATGCCTCTTAACTATCCCTTAGTGTACAGAACATGCCAGATGTATCTTCTTATTTTTGTTCCTGACCTTGTAAATTATTGATCCTTACAATTAATGAATAATGCCAGACATTACAGCATCATTCTACTTATTTTTTTAAGTGCATCATGAAGCTGGTAACTTTTTCAGCAAGTTCAAAAAATGCTTCAAAAAAGTCTTTTTGTGGTCATCTACTGCTTCTCCCCAGGACAAGCCCTCCCCCAGGACAAGCCCCATCTCTCTCTCAGCTGTTCCTGATGTTACTGATCTCTCCTGCTGTTGTGTCTTATGTGTGTCCTGTCCCTCACAAATCGTGAACAATTGCAATCACTGAATAATAACAGTCATTAGAGTTTCATACTTCTTGTTATATAAAAAATATTCTCTAAGACTAACTACTTGGTTGGCATAGAAAGTTAAAGCTCCTACATGGCAAGCTGCTTTCTGTATCAAGGGTGCAGGATTTCAAATTCCCCTCCTTTTAATTTGTTATTTTTTTTTTACTTTCAAAGACTTAAGGTAATACGTTAGGAGTACCCCACGTGTTTAGTGGTGCTCACAAACAAATGCAGAGCTGTGCATGAGAGCCAAGTATACAGGGTCTGAATTTTACTAAGTGCCTTTATGGCATAATATAGAGTATCTCTGGTTTTCCCACTCCCCATATTATTTTGAGTGCAAAACATTCCATTATCTTTTTCGATGCCTTTACAGTACAATATAAAAAATATCCCTGGCATCTAGTGTTCCCCTTGCCCAAAGTCTTTTGTGCTATAAAACATCGTCTTTTTATTTTTTAAGAGCCTTTATGACATGATATGAGGAGTATCCCTGGTTCCCCTGCCCCCACATTTTACGTACTGCAAAATGTTGTTCTGTTGTCATTTTAAGTGCTTTTATGGTACAGTAGAAAGAGTATTGGGGTGTCTGGTGTTCACCCTACCCCACATCTTTCATGCTGCAAAATATTGTTCTTTTATCTTTTTAAGTGCCTTTTTGCTATAATATAAAGAGCACCCCTCATGTCTGGAGTTCCCTACCCATCAGTACTGCAGGATTTGCTTGTAAATCTAGGAGATTGTGGAGGTATAATAGGACGTCCACACAAATGCATATAATTGCACATATAACATAAACACACACACACACACACACACACACATACACATTTTTCTACATATCCATAACTAACCCCCCTACTGTGACCAACCACAAAGATACAGAAACACATACAGATGACTGCAAGCTGGGCGTTGTCATCAATTCCCCTAGTGACGTGGACATCCTCCAAGAGGGTCTCACCCAAACAAATGACTGGTGCCAGAAACATGGCTTCAAGATGAATACAAAAAAAAAAAATGCATCATCATCCCCTTTGAGGAAAGTGATGTCCCCACAAATTATCACATTCATAACAACGTCCTAAGCATGCAGTCAATTGTGAGGGATTAGGGCACCCAGATTGATAGCAACCTGACTTTTGACCACCGTGTTGCTTCCATTGTACGGAAACCTTTCTATGTGGCCCACCTCATAAGTAATGGTATCTCATCCAGGGACAAGGAGGTCATAACACCCCATATTCTTCCCTTATAAGGCCCATTATTGAGCACAACACCCCATTCGGCATGTACCTCGCAAAGCACATGCAGCAGCTGGAGAGACCACAGAGGTTCCTCACCAGGAGAATCCAGGGCCTCAAAAATCTTCCATACACAGATAGGCTAAAAGCCCTATCCCTCTACTCTGTTTCATACAGACTCCTCAGAGGTGACCTCTGTCTGGCATACAAGGTGATCTCGGACCCCGCCTTGATGAGACTGCTGCATATCTGCAAATCAAGCTCCACTCGAGTAACCCACACACATGGCCTCAACCTGGTCTGTGACATCAATAGGACTTGTTGGCAGGACAGATTTGTGTCCCAGAGGCTCCCTATCTGTAGAATAGACTCTTTCCTACATCAAGCAGAGTACCTCTTTACCGCTTTTTAAGCGCAACCTGGATAACTGGATGGGAAATAGAAAATACATCACTGGGATTCTACCCATATCCCTGCTGGACAGGGGCGTTGGGTGCTGATTTGTCTATACATGGGCTAAACTCTTGCCTAGGCTTATAGGGGCCTCAGGGCAAATAGCCTAGTAACTTCCTATGATCCTATGCACACACACACACACACACACACACACACACACACACACACACACACACACACACACACACACACACACACACACACACACACACACACACACCATGTACCTGAGGATGCTCACTCATGCAGCCACACACATACACTTATGTACCCACCTCCCACCACTATCTGTCTGCTAAACTCTCTAGAACTTGCATCTAACATAATCTCAGCCATTGGAAGTAATGGGTGAACATGAGCTTTTAGCCATGGTCATTAACACAGCCAGCCATGGTAACTTATGCATGCATTTTTGGAGGGAAAGCACATGGCTAATTAGCATAGGCCATTCCCCCTTGAGTGTCTCATTAGCATTTATAGCAGGCTGCATAGACAGACCACCATGATGCTGCACAACTTTGTGGTACAGCACTGTGGCAGGGCTGTCTTTGAATCAGAAATGGTGATCATGAGGTGCATGCCAGGCTTATACATTATGGTAACCCTTATGAATGGAACCCATAATTTTCTCACTAATATCTCTTCCTCACAACAAGTTATATATTCTTGTAAATTATCCATGCAAATTCTCCACTCCCCCATTCCCAATGTTCTCTTAAATCTGTCTAGTGCTTAAGCATCTTTCCACATTCTGAAAAGAACTGTTTCAGAGATGTACTCTCTGCCACTAATTATATGCTTTCTCCTCATATTTCTAATATTTCATACATTTTTAAACTGTTGTTTCTATAGCACAGTCTACAAAGAATTTCTCAAATTAGTACTTATCCTTTTAACCTTCTGTCTAATTTCTTCTTAACACGGGAGCTTTTGACCCTGGCCCTCTGGTGAAAATGGGTACCTACCCAGTCAGACTTTCCTGGTAATCAAATGTCAATAAATAAATAAAAAAAATCTTCCTTTAACAAAAAAACTCTAAAATAAATTTACCTGTAGTAATATGCCATGTGTCACTGGCTGCAGGATTTCCAACCCACCTTGTTTCTGATTTCTGTATAAAATATCTGTTTTTATTGGTGTAATCCTGGATCCCAAAATAGTTTTAAAACAGCTTCTAAAAGTTCCTTTTCAATGTCTTCTGGTAGCAACTATACCCTCTCCACACAAATAGCAATGTCTGACAAAAATTTCTTAATTAAAAAAAATCTGTTAAATTCTTTTCATATCATTCTCATATATCTACAATTCCTTTCATCTTCCTCATAGTCTCCTCCATTCTTGAACGTCTTTAATTTTGCCATAATATATCCACATTAATATTCTGTTTATCTTTACATCAGCCACTTCCACACAAAAAACAAACCCCTTTCTCTTCTTTCTAGAAGTGCTATTTTTTGCCACATTAATTTTCTTCAAAACCTCACATACCTCTTCCTTCCTACTTGCAAACAAAGAATATATAATTTGTATACATAAGTAATATGGGTATGTCCATCTTCACATATAGCTTCCACCCTTCTGTCTCTTTGATTTCTGCTTCCTTCACTGCTTCATGCAACAACAAGCAGAAAACCACGTCCGTAGTGAGCATCTTTACTTATTACTGTTCTTTTCCAAGCACAACTTCCATAACCAAAGCTTCCTCAATGTCAAGAACATAGACAAACTAAGAATTTTATTTGCAAAACCCTAAATACTTCACGTTCTGTTTTCTTAAATACTTCCATGAAACCATTAAAAGCAGCGAAAAGAATGCTTTCCTCAAAATCAACACTAACTAAAATGTATTCCTTCGATTTCACCACATCTTTTACCAACTCCCTAATCAACTATATAAAGTTCTGATATTCTTTTTTCTCTAATTCCCTCCAACTTTCCAACTTCTCCACTTCTACCAGTTCATTAATCCGCCACATTAAAGCTCCTAGTATTTTTTTTCTATTCAACACTCCAAGGTCTTCCTCAGAATACTCAACATACTCTCATACTGCACTGTTCAACATACTCTCATACTACCCTGTCCAACATACTCTCATACATCCCTGTCCAACATACTCTCATACTGCACTGTTCAACATACTCTCATACTGCCCTGTTCAACATACTCTCATACTGCCCTGTCTAACATACTCTCATACTGCCCTGTTCAACATAGTCTCATTCTGCCCTGTCCAACATACTCTCATACTGCCCTGTCCAACATACTCTCATACTGCGCTGTCCAACATACTCTCATACTGCACTGTTCAACATACTCTCATACTGCCCTGTCCAACATACTCTCATACTGCCCTGTTCAACATACTCTCATACTGCCCTGTCCAACATACTCTCATACTGCCCTGTCCAACATACTCTCATACTGCCCTGTCCAACATACTCTCATACTGCGCTGTCCAACATACTCTCATACTGCCCTGTCCAACATACTCTCATACTGCGCTGTCCAACATACTCTCATACTGCCCTGTCCAACATACTCTCATACTGCCCTGTCCAACATACTCTCATACTGCCCTGTCCAACATACTCTCATACTGCCCTGTCCAACATACTCTCATACTGCCCTGTCCAACATACTCTCATACTGCCCTGTCCAACATACTCTCATACTGCGCTGTCCAACATACTCTCATACTGCCCTGTCCAACATACTCTCATACTGCCCTGTCCAACATACTCTCATACTGCCCTGTCCAACATACTCTCATACTGCCCTGTCCAACATACTCTCATACTGCGCTGTCCAACATACTCTCATACTGCCCTGTCCAACATACTCTCATACTGCCCTGTCCAACATACTCTCATACTGCGCTGTCCAACATACTCTCATACTGCCCTGTCCAACATACTCTCATACTGCCCTGTCCAACATACTCTCATACTGCCCTGTCCAACATACTCTCATACTGCCCTGTTCAACATACTCTCATACTGCCCTGTCCAACATACTCTCATACTGCCCTGTCCAACATACTCTCATACTGCCCTGTCCAACATACTCTCATACTGCCCTGTTCAACATACTCTCATACTGCCCTGTCCAACATACTCTCATACTGCCCTGTCCAACATACTCTCGTACTGCCCTGTCCAACATACTCTCATACTGCCCTGTTCAACATACTCTCGTACTGCCCTATCCAACATACTCTCATACTGCCCTGTCCAACATACTCTCATACTGCCCTATTCAACATACTCTCATACTGCCCTGTCCAACATACTCTCATACTGCCCTGTCCAACATACTCTCATACTGTCCTGTTCAACATACTCTCATACTGCACTGTCCAACATACTCTCATACTGCCCTGTCCAACATACTCTCATACTGCCCTATTCAACATACTCTCATACTGCCCTGTCCAACATACTCTCATACTGCCCTGTCCAACATACTCTCATACTGCCCTGTCAACATACTCTCATACTGCCCTGTCCAACATACTCTCATACTGCCTGTCCAACATACTCTCATACTGCGCTGTCCAACATACTCTCATACTGCCCTGTCCAACATACTCTCATACTGCCCTGTCCAACATACTCTCATACTGCGCTGTCCAACATACTCTCATACTGCCCTGTCCAACATACTCTCATACTGCGCTGTCCAACATACTCTTATACTGCAAAATCTGTCCAAGGTATGACTCTCATACTGTCCTGTTCAACATACTCTCATACTGCCCTGCCCAACATACTCTCATACTGCGCTGTCCAACATCCTTTCATACTGCCCTGTCCAACATCCTCTCATACTGCCCTGTCCAACATACTCTCATACTGCGCTGTCCAACATACTCTCATACTGCCCTGTCCAACATACTCTCATACTGCGCTGTTCTGAACTATAATAGCTAAATCTCATCATTTGGATTAGGTAAGAACTGTCTTCATATCATTCACTCTTTATACTATTAATGATTTGACAGTATGTTATCCCACCATCTCCTTTCTGTAATAGCTTTTTATATCTTTTTTTTACTTTCTAATAGTACATTTCCTTTTCTCACTAGGCATGCTAAGTATCACTAACTCAGAAAGTTTTTCTTATACTGTTCACTAGACATTCAAAGATTCACACCCATACACCTTCTCATAATTTCAATGGTACTTACGTATTATCGCAACCAGATTTTCGGGGTTGCGAAATTCGCTTCCTGGAATAGAAATGACTTCAGAAAACACTGTTCGGTGTTTTTTGAAGTCATTATTGCAGAAAAAAAAGTTTGCAGTACCTTCAGGCTGTCAAACTTTTCAAGAAACAGTCTTCCAGTTTTACGTGCATTACACACACGCACGCTTGAATTGGATGCTCTCTTTCTGACAAACACAAAGCCTGTCATGCAGTATTACAAGCAGAGCTACTCACATGTGGGATTCTACATTTTTTTTGGTAATAAGGACATGTATGTCACCTGGTATGTCAATGGAAAAGATGTGTAGTGTTCATACAGGGATCAATGTGTGTCTTCAAATATTGGTTAACAAACACAGTGCTGCATGAATGAAAGACCAGCCATTTACTTTCTAAAATCAATAACATTTCAAAATCTCTGCCTTATTTTTCAGCTTTCCTACTGTATTACCTCATAAAAACAGTGAAGGCACTTTACAATTCAATACCAGTTGTTACACATAAACATGTGTAGCAGTAGGGTCAGTGGCAGCTGTGTCCAACATTGCAAGCTTGCAGCAGTAACTGAGTGCACCCAGCGAATAATCCTTCCGACTTGTGTCCTGTTTCTTATTTTAAACTACTAACTCCAAAAAATAACAAACTAAAGCAGAAAAATAAATCCCGGAAAGCAGCTTACATATTGTATGCTAAGTCCCACAGTGCTTTCAAGCCAATACACGTACACACGCAACCACTCTTAGCGCTGAACTCAACGCTCAATGTTTTTACAGCACGCTACCTACAAATCCTAAAAATTGCACGTGATAATTGCCAAACGAAGCACTACCAATATCCCAGAATACTTTTGAACACTTTACCCTTCCGTAATACATTTCTTTTTCACTTGCTTACTAAACGTCTATAAAGTAGATTGTATCGCAAAATCTGGTTGCGATAATACATAAATACCATTTCAATTTCACAACTCTGCTCTTCAGTTTTGAATTATTCTGTGCGTTAAGTACATTTTCATCAGCCATTATATGGTCTTGTTTCATTTTAACAGTTTCTAAGTTCACAGCCCCTCCCCGTTTATTCCATTTATTATTTTTCTTAATTTTCCCAGTCATTAATCACATTTTCATTTAAAGTACTCAGAAAAAATTATTTAGGTCACTTTCTTCACAGTCTCTTTTTCATTTAACAAATGAACAAAAAAAGTACTTATTTTCAACACTTTGCATGTTTTGGAGAACATTCCCAATGGTGAAGCAGAAAATCTCAAAGAAGATACCTGTAATTTCATTTTTACTGAGTGCATTGTTTATATATATAAAAAATGCACGTTTGCTCACCTGTTGAAAAACAGCTCATTTCATGTGAAGTCCCTCAGTAACATCTCAGAACTTTTTCATGCAAATTTTTTAAAAATAGAAAACAACATAATTTACCATTTCAAAACATACCCCATAACACTTCTTTAGACATATTTATAACTGCTCCTAGTGTCACTACATTCACTTCACAAGTTTTAAATGTCTTTGCCCACAAGAAATGTTGATCTGGTTGTTGTTTTTCATGTTTTCATTAAATCCCATCCTTCCAAAAGGTTCTCTGATGGATTGTCCAGCTCTCACTGTTTCTTCTTGCAGTTCTGGCATTCCTGACTGGGAGGATCTGCCTTTTTCTCCTTGAGTCCCCCCTCCGTCACTAACATTATTCCTTCTGGCTTCATCACTTCTGATAACCTCACAACATTGCAACAAATGCAACAGTTCTGGATATTTTTTCCCAACAAATGCAGGCTCTCAGACCACTCCTGACACTTCTGGACCTCCCTCCATCCTCTCAAATGTAATCACACCCCCCATGTAAATTAATTTTACATTTAAAATGATTTGCTGAAGTTTAGGCATTTACCTTAACACCACTGCATGTAGTGCATAAACTGCTGAACAGTACTTTCCCCTGTCAGGGAAGTTTTGGGGTTTTCTTTCACCTCAAGAATACTTTGAAAATATACAGTTTCCATGTGCTTATATGACTGAGGAAAAATAGGAATTTAACCTCAGTAATGTCAGTGCAGAAGAAGTGTGTGTGTGTTGCATCCATAGACTTTAAACTTTAATGGGTGAACCACTCCACATGCTCAAAGGTACTCCGTTAAAGTCTATGGATGCACAGGACATTACCCTACAGTAACATCAGAACAGGAAGAGCTAACTTTGGGGGGGGGGGGGCTATGGTTTAATAAAAAGTTTAGAAACAGGAAGGAGATACAAACTCCACACAAAAAGCACCCCAGCTGAGAACTGAACTGGACTGTCAAATGCTGTTATGGCATTAATGCCAAATACTGCACCAATCTGCAGTAGTCTATACATGAAAACATATATTCTGTACCATTGCATTTGATTGTACATAGCTACTGTTGTGCACCAAAATCTGTGAACTTCATTGGCCAAAGACCTTCTGTGTTAGCCTGTACTTCAGAGAAGTAGATACCAAACAGGAGAGGACCCAGGACTGAATCCTGTGGTACTCCACTTGTCACTGGTCTGAAGTCGAATTTGGAGTCTGCTACTTTCACAGTGTGGATTCTGTCAGTGAGCCAGTTGGCAACCCATCTTGTGGCATAGGAATTTATACCTAGTTTAGTGAGTTTATCTATAATTCCAGAGTGGGAGATGGTATTGAAAGCCTTGGCGAGATCTAGATAGGCTGTCTGAACCACCTTACCCTCATCTACAGCTTTGGTGACTGCTTCAAAGAAGTCTATCAAGTTTAGGGGACATGATATGCCTTTTACAAACCCAAACTGGGTGGGGTCCAAAGTTTGGAGATTACCAACGTCTTTGTTTATAAGTTCCATGATGATACGTTCCATGGCCTTGCAGACCAGGCTCGTCAGACTAATGAGGCGGTAGTTCCCGGGGTCTGTGGTGGATCCCCCTTTGTGGAGTGGGATAACTGTCACTGTGCACCATTCAGTGGGCACAAAGCCTGAGTTGAGGCTATGATTGAACATGGTACTTATGAGACCTCATTTGGCACTACTACAGGGGAAAGGGCCTTCACTAAATTCTCAATCGCTTGAAGAATAACCTGTTATTTTATTTAAAATTTGTTTACTGGGATATTCCAACTGGGACAAAGCCCATTTTCAGTGGAGGCCTGGGGAGAAACACTCCAGATGCATGTTCATAGGTAGGTACTGGGCTATCTGCCTGAAGGCATATATTAGCCCCGCCATCTTGTGCGGTATTCACCGCCCCTTTGGTTAGTTCCCTAGGCCCTTGATCTAGCAGCTAGTACCCTTGGCACCTATCTAGTAGAGCTGTTGGTATGATCCCTGGTGTGAACTTTCTGTTACCCATCCACTTGTCAAGGTTCCTCTTGAAGAGTGATAGTGAGGAGCTCTGTCTTATGTAGATCGGGACCTTGTTCCATAGCAAGGGAAGGCTTTGCGAAGTGAATCTATCCCTCCAGCATGTTCTATTCATTGTTGTGCTGATGTTTATATCCCTAGAGCATGTAGCTTGAGTGGATTTGGTTTTGCTAAGATGGAGCATGTTCAACAGTTCTGGGTTGGACATGGCTCTGTATGTTAGACAGAGATCGCCTCTGAGAAGGTGGTATGCAACAGAGAAAATCCTTAGTGTTTTCAATCATGCATCATAGGGCAACTGTTTGAGGCTAGTAATCCTCTTAGTGAGGTACCTCTGTGGTCTGTCCAGCTGCTGGAGATGCTTAGCCAGGTACATTCCAATTGGTGCATTGTACTCAATAATGGGTCTGATGAGGGAAGAGTAGAGGGGCACCACTACATCCTTAGATCTTGATGCAAACCCTTTCGTGATCAGATGGGTCACATAGAAGGATTTTCTAACCACCTTGGCAACATGGTTATCAAAGGAAAGCTGACTATCTACTTGGGTCCCTAGATCCCTTATTACTACTTCAGATTTCAGGGGGTTACTTCCTATGTGGTAGTTCGTGGGTACTCTGTTTTTTCCAAAGGGGATTACTATGCATTTTTTAGCATTTAGCTTGAGACCATGGCTTTGACACCATGCATCAGTCTCATTAAGGCCCTTCTGGAGGATATTCATGTCGGCCAGAGGCTCTATTATAGCACCTAGTTTGCAGTCGTCCGCAAACTTGGTCAACCACAGCCCTTCAGTGCTTGCCTGTACTTTTGAGAAGTATATGCCAAACAGGAGGGGCCCCAGGACAGAGCCCTGAGGTACACCGCCCGTTACTGGTCTGGATTCAGACATAGATCCCACTACTATTACTTTATAGGATCTGTCTGAGAGCCAGTTTGTGATCCATCTTGTGACGTAAGGGTTTATGCCCATGTTGGTGAGTTTATCAATAATACCCGAATGGGGAATGGTGTCAAATGCTTTAGCAAGGTCAAGGTAAGCCGTGTGTACCTCCTTTCCCTTATCAATAGCCTGAGTAACTGTCTCAAAGAAGTCCACCAGGTTCAGGAGGCATGATCTGCCCTTGACGAAGCCGAACTGTGTGGGGTCAAGTGTTTGGAGATTCCCAATCTCTCCATTTATGAGTTCCATAATGATTTGCTCCATTGCCTTACAGATCAGACTGGTCAGGTTTATTGGTCGGTAGCTCCCAGGGTCGGTTGTGGGCCCACCCTTGTGCAGCGGAACCACCGTTGCTGTGCACCATTCTATGGGCACATATCCTGTCGAGAGGTTGAGACTGAACAGGGTATTCAGATTCATAGGTTCATAGGTTCATAGGTTCATACTAGGCTATCTGCCCAAGGGCATTTATAAGCCTAGCCCATAGTTATGTGGCTTTCGCCACCCCTTTAGTTTGAATAAAAACTATGCCTATCATTTTTCTGTGCCTCTGTCAAGCAGTGACACTGAAGTAATCCCTGGGGTATATCTGCGATCTCCCATCCATTGGTCAAGATTCCTCTTGAACAAGGCCAGAGAGGTGCTCTGCCTCACATGTACCGGGATTTTGTTCCACAGCATAGGGAGTCTCTGGGTGATGAATCTGTCCCTCCAGCACGTTCTATTTATAACCGTGTCAAGGTTTAAGTCTCCGCCCTTGTGGTTCTGAGGGATCTAGATTTTTGAGGTGAAGCATATTCATCAAATCTGGGTTTGACATGGCCTTATATGTCAGGCACAGGTCACCTCTGAGCAAGCGGTATGAGACTGAATAAAGCTGGAGTTCTTTCAGTCGGGCAGCATAAGACATATTTTTGAGACCCTTTATCCTTTTGGTGAGGAACTTTTGGGGCCTTTCAAGCTGCATCAGGTGTCTGGTCAGATACATTCGAGCGGGCATTGTACTCAATCATAGGTCTAATGAGTGATGAGTACAGGGGACGATGACCTCCCTTGATCTAGATGTGAATCCCTTCATGATCAGGTGGGCGATATAGAAGGTTTTCCTAACTACTTTAGCAACATGAGTGTCAAGCGAAGACTACTGTCAACTTGGGTCCCCAGATCCCTGATGACTTTTTCTGTGCTCAGTGGATTGTCACCTATATGGTAGCTAGGGGTAACCTTGTTTTTCCCGAAGGGTATGACTATGCATTTTTTGGCGTTTAACTTCAGGCCATGGCTCTGGCACCAGTTATCCATTTCTGTGAGGCCCTTCTGGAGGATATCTGTGTCAGATGTGTTTTCGACTATGGCCCAGTTTGCAGTCATCTGCAAACTTTGTCAGCCATAACCCTCCTGTGTTTGCTTGTACTTCAGAAAAGTAGATGCCGAACAAGAGTGGACCCAGGACTGAGCCCTGTGGGACACCACTTGTGACAGGCTTTGAGTCTGACATTGCTCCAGCAACTCTGACCCTGTGGGTTCTGTCGCTTAGCCAGTTTGCAACCCATCTTGTGATGTATGGGTTTACATTCAAGCTGATGAGTTTTTCGATGATACCTGAGTGGGGTATTGTGTGAAGGCCTTTGCCAGGTCGAGGTAGGCTGTATGGACTGCCTTTCCTCATCAATGGCCTTGGTGACTGTCTCGAAAAAGTCAACCAAGTTTAAGAGGCAGGATCTGCCTTTGACAAAGCCAAACTGGGTTGGATCCAAAGTCTGCAAGTTCCCTATGTCTTTATTTATGAGTTCCATTATGATCCTCTCCATGGCTTTGCAGATAAGGCTTGTCAAGCTAATGGGGCGGTAATTTCCAGGGTCTGTGGAGGCACCGCCCTTATGAAGTGGGACCACAGTCGCCGTGCGCCACTCCTTGGGTACGTATCCTGAGGTGAGGCTAAGATTAAACAGCTGTCCTAACTGTGGGTTTAATTCCTCGTTGAGTTCATGAAGCACACAGCCGGGGCACCATCCGGTCCCATGCATGCTGTGTTTTTGCCTTAGTGAGGGCAGTTCTCACCTGGGCGTTGGAGATGTTTGGGGGGCTACAATCCTCTGGAATAGATATCTCTCCTTTTGGGGGGGAGAAGTTTGCACTGAACCTGTCAGCCAGTATGTTAGCAATGTGTGTAGGTTCAGTAATTTTCACATCATTTTGAACTAATTCTGAGCATATCTGGGAGTTTCCTCCTAGGTTTCTAACATAGCTAAAGAAGGCCTTATGATTGTCTTTAGAGTCCTTGGCGATTTTTCTCTCAAAATTTGCCTTTGATGATTTTATGAGAGCTCTTAGTTTTTTACTTATAATGATCAAAGGTGTCTTACCTTTCAAGGATTTTGCTCTATCTTGTAGTAGCTTCCTCCTTTTGTTGTAGAGCTTGTTTATGGCTGGGGTCCACCAGACTGGACGCTTGCCTTTGGTACAGAGAGTCTTAGTTTTGTTTGGGATTGCCTGATCCATGCAGTCCTGTAGGTGCTGGTAGAAGACATTTGTAAGTGATTCAGCGGTTTGAGTAATGTTTACCACTGGCTCAGGGGCCTTAAAGGAGACCACACTAGTTTTTAGAAGTGTGAAATCGGCTTTTGAGAAGTTTTTCACTGTGGTCTTTTTGTTTCAGGTGGGGCGGGATGAGGACCTCCAGCGAGATTAGTTTATGATCTGATCTCACCAGTGAGGGGTATACTTCCGGAGTTGAACATTTTGATCCCATGTTCGTGATGATGAGATCAAGTATGTTTTCACCTCTTGTGGGGATGGTGACTAGTTGTTCCATGGCATTTGAGTTTATGAACTCCAGGAATCTTTGGGTTAGAGTGTTCGGGCTTGAGTAGTGTTCCCAGTCTATATTAGGGTAGTTGAAGTCACCTAGTATGATGGTGTTTGGAGATACATTTATCCTCCAATGTTTTCAGGAAGGCCATGTGAGGTTCCTGAGTTTGAGAGGGTGGCCTGTAGCATGCTACAAATTGCAGAGCAGTCTTGCCTATGGTTAATTGCACCTGGATGGTCTCCGATGCATCGTGCGTTGCCACCAACCTTGAGGTGTGGGTGTCCTTTATGAATATGGACACCCCTCCTTTCTTGGTGTTGTCCGGATTTTGGGGCGGGCATGATATGAGGTGAAACCTGTTAGTGCTGGGGTGCTCTCAGGAGCCTTGAACCAGGTTTCTGTCACAGCACAGACATCGATGTTCTCCATATTGAGAAGGGCCTCGAGTGCGTGCATCTTGAGATTGAGACTTCTGGCATTGAGCAGTATTACCCTTAGTTTTTCCTTTTTGGTGTTCTAGGGTGGTAGGTTTAGAATTTGAGCCTTGCCTAAAAGGCACTATGGGGTGGCAAGAGCCTTTGCCAATATCCGGAAGCCCAGGGGTGACAGGTGCAAGCCGTCCCTTGCGAAGCAGCGTGGCTTGTCCAGCATGTCATCCCAGGCAGACAGACATTGGATCCCCTTTGAATGACACCAGAATTTAAGCCAATTATTAAAGCTGATCATCTTATCACTGTATTGTGGCATCATTCTAGGTGAAGGTAGGATACTGCTCAAGGTCAGGGTCATACCTGCCTGGGCTACATAATCAGAGAGCTCCTCGACGTCCCTTTTCATGTAGTCCAAGGAGGTACGTCTCAGGTCGTTGGCACCAGCGTGGACAATGACTGAGTCGTACTTGTACCTGCTGTTGAGAGACCTGAGTGCTTGCGTTATGTGGCGGATTCTAGCGCCCGACAGGCAGCTTACTGTGACCTTCTCCTTACTCAGTCTGGTGAGCGGGACGTCAGTGTGTCTGACTATGGAATCACCAATGACAAGTGTGTCTGGCATTTTGTTTGGCCTTAAGGGCTGTGACTGTTTGACACTCTGACTGTGTGGTCTATGTGTTACATGTGTTGGGTCGTGAGGTGGTAGTTGTTTGGGTGTCTGCTTTGGTGGCCTCTGCTGTTTTGGTAAATTTTGATCAGAGCCTCCAGTATGTCTTTGTGTGAGTATGTGTATGATTTGAAGTTGTGATGGTACCATGTGTGACTGGGTATGTATTGTGTGTGGTTACCTTCTCCTCCTGTCTGGTCTTGCCAGTCCTATGTTGAGAGAGCTCAGCCTCCAGTTTGGCCGTATAGTTGCATCTCTCGCATGTATTTGTGTTTTGTGGGAGAAGAAGAGGATTGTCTGTGTACAGATGTGGGGTTAATTCATTTTGGAGCTCGCGTATGACACAGCCCAGGACACCATCTGGTCCCATGGAGGCAGTGTTTTTAGCTTTAGATAGAGGCTTATAAACTAACGTATCAGTAATACTTGGAGTAACACAATCCTCTGGAATAGTAATAGGCCCTGTAGGTGGTGAGGGGGGGAGAAATTTGCACTGAACCTGTCAGCCAAGATGTTGGCAATGTCAGTGGGGTCAGTGTATTTTGTTCCATTTTGTACTAGCTCAGAAGAGACCTGAGCATTGCCATTTAGGTTTTTGACGTAACCATAGAAGGCCTTATGGTTATCCTTGGCATCCTTGGCAACTTTTTTTTCGAAATTGGCTTTAGTTGACTTGATGAGGGCCTTCAATTTCTTAGTAAAGCTGATCAGGGAAGATTTTTCTACTTGAGATTTGGCCTTTTTTTGTATAAGTCTCCTCCTTTTATTGTATAGTTTGCTTATGGCCGGGGTCCACCAGACTGGTTTCTTCTTGCTTGAGGAAGGAGTCTTGGTTTTATTTGGGATAGCACAGTCCATGCAATCTTGAAGATGTATATAAAGTGCCTTGGTGTAGGATTCTGCATCCTGGATATCATTATCCTTCTGCAAGGGAATAGTGAAGCTTTCCACTTCTGATGCAAGTAGTTTGAAGTTTGCTTTGGAAAGGTTTTTTACGATGGTTTCTTTGAATAGAAGAGGTGGAGGGGTGAGGATGTCTAGGGTTATCAGTTTGTGGTCTGATCTGACCAGAGAGGGAGTGATAACGGCTGTGGTACAATGGGCGCCCATATTTGTGATGACTAAATCCAATATGTTGTCCCCTCTAGTGGGAGAACAGACCAGTTGTTCAAGGGCATTTGAATTTATGAATTCTATGAACTGCTGGGCATAGGAGTTAGAACTTTGGTAGTTCACCCAGTCTATACCAGGGTAGTTGAAATCACCCAAAATTATGGTGTTGGGTAGGACCTTTATATTTTCCAATGCCTCAAGGAATGCTGAGTGAGCATCTTGGGACATGGTGGGCAATCTATAACAGGCTACAACTTGAAATGTGGTTTTGCCTGCTGATAGTTGCGCATGGATGATCTCTAGGGCATCATGCTGTGCCACTAACCTGGAGATGTGGGTATCCTTGATGAATATGGATACACCTCCACCCTTTGTACTCAGGCTGGAAAGTATGATATGAATTGTAACCTGGTAGTGCTGGGATGCTCTCTGGAGCCTTGAACCAGGTTTCTGTCACTGCACAAACATAATTTTTCTCCATACTGAGGAGTGCCTCGAGTGCGTGCATTTTGAGGTTGAGACTCCTGGCGTTGAGTAGCATTACCCTTAGTTTTTTGTTACCAGTGCTGGTTATGGTGGTTGGTTTGTCCTTTGAGCCTTGCCTAAAAAAGGCACTATGGGGATGGCAAGAGCCTTGGCCAGTATTCGAAAGCCTAGGGGTGACAGGTGCAAACCATCTCTGGCGAAACAGCGAGGCTTGTCTATCATGTCATTCCAGGCAGACAGACACTGGATCCCCTTAGAATGACACCAGAAGCTTAGCCAATTGCTGAAATTGATCATTTTGTATTTGTATTGTGGTATCATTCTAGGTGAAGTTAGTATGCTATTCAAGGTCAGGGTCATACCAGCTTGGGCTACATGATCAGAGAGCTTCTCGATGTCTCTTTTCATGTAGTCCAGGGAGGTATGTCTTAGATCATTCACACCAATATGTACAATGACAGTGTCATACTTGTACTTGTTCTGGAGTGACCTAAGTGCCTGTGTTATGTGGCGGATCCTAGCACCCGACAGGCAGCTGACAGTAACCTTCTCCTTGTTCAGCCTGGTGAGTGGAACATCTGTGTGCCTTACTATAGTGTCTCCTATTACTAGCATGTTGGGTATGGTGTTTTGCCTTAGGGGCTGTCATGAGGCACACTGCTGAGGTGAATTATGTGTTTTCTGGCTTGTGTTTGGAGGTGCAGGTTGCTTGCTTGTCTACTTTGGAGGGCACTGTTTCTTTTTCAGATTGGTACCTAGTGCCTCCGAATATGTTTTTGTGTATTTATGTGTATGTTTTGCCGGTGCTTGTTTTGTAGATCCATGTGTGACTGGTGGTGTGATGCTAGTGTGTCTCTTTTCCTCTTGACTGTCTGTTACAGTCATGTGTTGAGAGCGCTTAGCCTCCAGTCTGGCTGTGTATTTGCATCTCTCACAAGTGTTTGTGTCTAGAGGTAAGAGGAGAGGGTTGTCTGCATACATGAGGCAGTTGTGACATTGCCTCAGGATGCCCAATTCCACCAGATGAGCTGGAGAGGACACCTGAAGCTGACCTTTGGACATGCTTGGTAAAGTAAATTTCACTTGTCTTGCGGACAATCGAGGGTCTTATGCTGTATTATAATGGTGCTGTCTAGGAGATTTGGAAAATAATAGTGCTGTCTAGGAGATTTGGACAAGTGCTGATTTGGGTTATGCAAGTGCTGCAATACCAGCAGTTGATCTGAAGCACTTGAGTTGAGGCTTGCCTAGTTCTAAGGGAAAATTTGCAGCACAGACTTTGTGGAGCCAGGTATAGTATAGCCCACCTAACCGGCGCTGCCCAACTCTGCTCTGTGCGCAAGACCGTGCAAAAAGAGAGTTGCAGGATTTTAAGAGAGAGAGAGAGATCAAGGAGTTTGGAATTGACCCAAAATGGCCAATAAAACTACAGTTTCTAGGCAGTAACCACTCCTGCAGGGACAGGCAGGCTACTCAGTGTTAACCATTGCCACTGGTGAACACAGAGACTTCCCTTTAGCTCAAGTAAGCACTGGCCTCCAAGAAACTTGCAAACAGTTCAGAACAGCAACTCTGTAACTGAACTTTTTTTAAATTATAGAAAGTGGGAAAATAGCAAGATTTTTTTGTTTTTTTGTTTTTGTTTAAGGATAGCAGAGACACACAAGTAGCAAACTAGTCAGAACAGTGCAATAAATGACCCCAACACATGTGTGCTAGGTCAGAGGCAGGTAAAATGCAGTTTTAAGAAAAAACTATTTTAAATTAAGTGCAACACAAAAAATGCAATAAGCAGGCTCTAGGTATGTTCTAAATACTGTTTCTAACACAGATATCAACTTTTGCAAGCAAGAAAATGCCAAAAAGTAGGCGACAATGCAGTTTTTCTAAGAAATAAATCAGAAGAAAATGTCTTTGAAATGTGGGAGGAAGCTGGAGCACCTGGAGGAAACCTGGAACATCTACTAGAAGAAACTACCAGTAATTCATTTTGCTGCACTTGATCAGTAGTTGTGGGCTTGTAGACTTCCTGTAACTGAAATATTTACAAGTACTACATATAAACATTGCTCTGCTAGAAGAACTCCAGCCTGTAAATATTATAGCTATTGTACATCTTTATACATTACTTGAAATAATGTAAATCTAGTTGTTTCTTTTTACCCCTTTTCTATATGTATTTACCTTTGCTACACAGTTTTGATTCATATGGCATATTTTCACTTTTTTATTTATTTATTTATTTATTTATAGTGTATAGGGAAGGGGGTTGGCATAATGGTTAAGGTGTTTACATTACAAACACATGGTACAGGATTTTATTCTCACATGGAGTAATTGTCAAGGCTTAAAATGTCCCCCAAGTGCAGTTAGCCTCATGCTAACCTATGAACCATATTATGGACTTTGATCCTCTGGACTACAGGTCACAGGTTCAGGTCATAGATGGACATGATCAACTGACCATTCCACTTATCTGGTTACCAAATTTCAAATAAATAAATAAACATAAATTAATGATTATATTTATAGAACCACTCACATGGATATTTAATTTTCTTTACCAAGGCACTATCCAGGAATTGCTATATCAAATATTGTTCCAATTTATCAGTGTTAAAGGTCAGATTTGGTAGAAAATTATTGGCCAAGTAGTTTTATGGCAGTTTTGGACAAATGTCATGAAAGATGTACATTATAACAGACTTGGAGCACATGGAGCACCATGGTTATGCTAAAATACAGCTGAATTATGTCCTTATTCAGCAGTGCTATAGCATGAAACCCAACCTTAACCATGCTTAGAGGGGGTACTTTGTGGTGAATTTCTTGGCATCCATATCTCAAACGCATAATTCACTTGTTACTATCAATGATCATTTCATAATCCTCTGTGTTAAAGAAGGAACATATGGCTTGGTGATCCTTCACAAAAGGAATTCAATAAAGGCAAACTTTTTTGGCTGAGAAAGTCTTAATTATTTCAGATTAAAGTGCTTATTAAAGTTTATTTACTTGCTTTTCTAAAAGGTTGTTAATAATTGCTGTTATTTTAACTTCTAGCTTTGTCATTCTTTTGTCTATAAGTCCAGCCTTTGACGTAGGTCTGTCAGTGAATGTGGTCTATAAGTCCAGCCTTTGACATAGGTCTGTCAGTGAATGTGGTCTATAAGTCCAGCCTTTGACTTAGGTCTGTCAGTGAATGTGGTCTATAAGTCCAGCCTTTGACTTAGGTCTGTCAGTGAATGTGGTCTATAAGTCCAGCCTTTGACTTAGGTCTGTCAGTGAATGTGATCTATACGTCCAGCCTGTGACTTAGGTCTGTCAGTGAATGTGGTCTATAAGTCCAGCCTTTGACTTAGGTCTGTCAGTGAATGTGGTCTATAAGTCCAGCCTTTGACATAGGTCTGTCAGTGAATGTGGTCTATAAGTCCAGCCTTTGACTTAGGTCTGTCAGTGAATGTGGTCTATAAGTCCAGCCTTTGACTTAGGTCTGTCAGTGAATGTGGTCTATAAGTCCAGCCTTTGACTTAGGTCTG
Organism: Protopterus annectens; assembly: GCF_019279795.1. Classification (NCBI taxonomy): domain Eukaryota; kingdom Metazoa; phylum Chordata; order Ceratodontiformes; family Protopteridae; genus Protopterus; species Protopterus annectens. The sequence goes on along the minus strand of NC_056732.1, from coordinate 1,357,310,945 downwards.
TCAGTGAATGTGGTCTATACATCCAGCCTTTGACTTAGGTCTGTCAGTGAATGTGGTCTATAAGTCCAGCCTTTGACTTAGGTCTGTCAGTAAATGTGGTCTATTTAGATTTAGCTAAAGCATTTGAGATTCTACCACACAGTGGAATAATCCATAGCTCAGTAGCCCAGAAAGTTAACCGATTATTACTCAATGGGGTGACAACTGGTTTTGTAGAAGGGAACAAGAATTATAATTTACAATTTCTTCAATAAATGGAATAAAGTACTCAGAGGACTTCCTTACATTCACTGCTGCAGTATTCTTAACAAATGGGATTCCCTGCCATGAAAGCCTGAACGTCCAGCCAGTCTTCCAAAGACTACTTGTTGCTTTTGAAAGGTAAGCCAAATGTCACTCAAATGCTCTTTGCGTAGTGTAGTACATAAAGGTTATGTTCTGGCCTCCCATAATCAGAACTTCTTTTCTGCCAGTCTGAACGTATCTTTTTGACAATGGTCTGTTTATCTGCATCACTTTTCTGCCAGTTGAATGCATTTTCATTCTCCAGTGACTACCTATGCCTGTTTGCTGACTTCTTTTGCAGTTGCAGATAAGTGCCCCATTTGGGTATTTTGTTTTTTCTTACTTTTTTTTGTGCTCCTTGGGGTTAATGTCATCCAGAAAGGGTAAATGCCAGTATGGGAGACAGATTCCCCATAAAGACCACCACGATTAGTGTCTTTTTTGCCTAGAAGCTTCTCATGACCATACGTCTTGTTGTATTTGTCAGGCATTCATTCCGAAAACCCTTCACAGTAGACTTTCTTTCCTTTCCTTGTAACTTGAGAACCAGCATCTTAAGCTTCTCGCTAAAGATACAGTGGAAGGAATCTCCCACTCTGAGAGTCAGCCATTAGGGAAGACAAAGGTGAAAAAGGTACGATCAGAATCTTCTCCTGTCCAGCCTCTCTTGGTGTTTCTCCTGAGGTCATTGTAAACCTGGAGTCTTGCCCAGCTGTATTGTCAGATTTCTCTGCTGCAACTATGCCTGAGGCCAGTGAGGGTCCGGCTGACAGCACGTCTGAAGAGGCTTTGCAGGCATCCATCACGGACATTTAGGGGGAACCATGGTTGTTTTTTTGTGGGGTCTAGGGGTGTTCCTCAGTTTTTTGTTAGGGAAGAAGTTCCTACTATGGTTCTTGACTGCTGTCCTGGGTCTGAGCCTTCACAGTTTTTTGGAGGGGATGTTCCCTTAAAAAAGAAACAAAAAAAGAAACATGTTTCTTCTGCTCTTAGACATCCACAAAGTGAGTGGCAGGCCTTCACTCAGGGGCTGTTTTTTATTTATTTATTTTTATTTATCTGGAAAGTCCAACTGGGACAGAGCCCATTTCAGTGGAGGCCTGGGGAGAAATGCTCCAGACTCATGTCTTTGGAATTTGGGAGGAAACCGGAGCATCAGAAGGAAACCCACACAAATGCAGGGAGGACATGCAGAGTCCACACAGAAGGCACCTTAGCCTGGCATTGAACCGAAGAACTTCTTGCTGTGAGGTGACAACACTAACCACTGCACCACTACAAAGCTGCTTAAATGTCCTTAAAGCCATCTCATTTCAGTTCCTGCTCCTCCTTGGTGCTCTAATTCCCTTAAAAGGCCTCGAGACCAAGATTCTTCTGAGGATGAGTTGGATTCAGATAATGAATCCCTGACTTATTCTACTCAGATTCCTTCTCCTTTAGACTATGGGTCAGAGGAGGAGGAATCTATTAGTCCAGATGTTCCTTTTGAGGAAATTGGACACACTCACTAGGACAATGGATTTTCTTTAAGTGGGATTGTGCCCAGGTCTCTGATATTCATAAGAGGTACTATGAGTTACTGCAGTTGGAATCCCCTAAACCTGCGGCTACTCCTGTTTTGGCTGCTTTGTTGGATGCTTTTTCCAATTCCTCTCATGCACCTGATTCTCTGCCCCCTGCTCCCAAGAAGCCTGACAGGTTTTATAGGGTGCCTGGATTGTTCTTTCTTATATAAATGTGCTGCTGCTGATGCTTTGTCATGTCTGTAGCCTCTGATAAGCCATCTCAATTGGTTCCTTTGCCCATTTAAAACCATGGAAAGGTTGGGTAAGAAGGTTTACACTTTGGCTACCCTACCCTACCCTAGCCTTTAGGGTTATTAATTATTAGACTCATATGTCTAGGTGTGTGTTGGCTCTTCTTTATCAGGCTTGTCAACTTATTTCTGATTTTCCAGACTCCGAGGGTAAAACTTCTGCTCTTTCCTTGCTAGGGTCTTCCTCTCAAGACATTCATCATTCTATTAAATGTAGTTATTATGCAGCAGATGCCCCTTCTAGGGCTGCTGTTTTTGGTTCAGTGATGAGGAGGTATTCTTGGCTTAGGCATCAACCTCTATCTGATTATATTAAAGCTAAGTTGATGGATCCTCCTCTGGATTCTAAACTTTTTTTTGGGGAAGCTGCTGATTTGTTTAAGTCCCTTCAGGATAAGGGTAAGGCCTTACAGGAGCTTAAACATGTGTTTGTTTCTCCTGTACCTAAATTTCAGAGAAACTATGCCTCTAAGCCTGCCTTTGTTCATAGGCAATTCCACCCTTCTACTAAGGGTAGAAAGAGTGGCAAACGGGTTCCTTCTACTAAGGCTATTCAGTTTTCAGGGACTCTGAAGCTTTCCTTTCTGGAAAAAACAGGTGCTGTATGACTGTCCATCGCTTTCCAGCCACATTCCCTTTTCTCCTCACCTTTCTCTTTTTCTTCCTTTTTAGATAACTCAGGATTCTTGGTTTCTGTTGATTATTAATCAGGGGGACTTTATGGTGTGGAAATCCCATCTTCCTTTTATGGGCATTCCTCAGCCTTCTCAGGAACAATTTCCATTTTTCCCAGAGGTTCTTCAAAATCTCTTGACTCAGGGTACTATTCAAGAGGTGCCTGTGTCCCAAAGGGGAAAAGGGTTCTACTCAAGACTGTTTCTAGTACCCAGAAAGGAGGGCACTTGGAGTCTTATTCTAGACCTCTCTCATCTAAACACTTTTCTAAAATTACCTTCTTTTCAGATGTTGTCCCTTCAGATTCTATTTCCTCTCTTGCTCCCTCAGGCCTATATGGTATATCTGGATCTCGAGGATGCTTATCTCCATATTCTGATCCATCCTCCTTGCAGGAAGTTTTTGCATTTCTCTATTGCTTCCTAGCATTTTCAGTTTTCTGCTTTGCCCTTTGGCCTTTCTATTGTCCCATGGGTGTTCACCAAATGCCTTGCTCCTGTGATTCCTTTTTGCAGGTTTCGAGGGATCCAAATATTTCCTTACTTAGATGATCTGCTTCCTGTCCAGAGACCCTTTTGCAAAATCTTCATTTTTGCCTTTTCCCTTCTTCAGACCCTGGGGTTCACTATAAATTTAAAAAATCTTCTCAGAATCTTTTTTTCCTGGTTTGCAGGATTTAGATGGTTCCAATGCTTGCATATCTGCCCCCTCCAAAGGCCTTAACTCTCATTTCTTTCTTTCAAACTCTTCTTCCTCTGGCTTTCATTACTGCCAGGGAATTTCTGAGAGCTCTGGGTTTCATAGCATCCACCATTCCAAAGCTCCCTCTGGCCAAACTTCACATAAGAAAGTTTCAGTGGTTTCTGAAGTCAGTGTGGTGCCAACATGCACATCCTCTAAACTTTTTAGTTCCTGTTCTTTCTTGTCTTAGACAGGATCTTCACTGGTAGATTCAGCAGTTGGTCTCTGAATCCAGGGATCCCTTTTTATCCCCCCTTCCCTCTCAGAAATTTTTCATAGACGTTTCAGATATGGGATGGGAGGTGACATTTGGCCCCCTAAAAGTACAGGGGGTGTGGTCGCCTTGTCAGCAGAAGGAACACATCAATGTTAAAGAGATGAGAGTTCTTCTGCTGTTTCTTCAGGCCTTTCATCCTCTTTTCTCTCCAGGGCCTCTCAAGGTGTTCGCAGTCAATACCACAGTGATGTGGTATATCACCACACAGGGAGGAACAAGATCTTATCTTCTTTGCCAGTTGGCACTTCTGGTATGGGCTCTTGCTGTCAAGTATCAAGTGATTATTCAGGCAGTTTATATCCCTTCCAGTCAGAACACTGTGACAGACATTCTGAGCAAGTCCTTAATTCAGTCCCACGAATGGATGCTTAACAGGGATGTGTTTCTGGACATTGTCCACCAGTGAGGTACTCCTCAAGTGGATCTTTTTGCCTCACCTCTGAACAGACAACTTCCTCTGTTTTGTGCTCCCATGTCCTCTGGTGTGGAAAGTGGACACCCTCTCATTTTCTTGGAAGGGGATATTTCTTTATGCATTCCCACCCCTTCCTCTCATTCTGAAAGTCCAGTTCAAAAATCAACAAGATGGTCTCAAAATCTTGTTGGTGACCTCCTTCTGGCGGCAACAGCACTGGTTCCCTCTACTTCTGCATCTAGCCAGGGGTAGTCATCACAAGTAACCTCACAGGGTTGATCTACTCACACAAGATAGGGGTATCTCATCCATCCCCACCTGTCCACGCTTCAACTGACACTGTGGACAATACGATTTTGATTCCTCACAGACACCATTTTTCTGAGGACTTGCTGCCAAACTCTTCTTGCATAGTGTAGGGCATAAAGGTGACATTCAGCCCTACCATAATCAGAACTGAAAGATCCAGTAGGAAAACAGTCCAAGAAACCCAAGAGGTAACCCACACATCCAGGAAGTAAAAAGACTAGGGGAAAGTTGGAAGGGAGGGAAAAAATACTGCAGCAGTGAAGGCAAGGACATCTACCATTATGGTAAGATTTTACACAACTGTGCTTTCTATATTGGCA